>NC_056729.1:1383073918-1383373918 GCF_019279795.1 Protopterus annectens
TTCAGGAATTGCAAAATTAGAGGAATGGTGGGAAAGGCATACAACAGACCTGGAGGCCAACTGTGGAGAAGAGCGTCCGTGGGTGATTCCCCCAGTGGGGGGATTATGGCAAAGTAACTTCTGCAATTGTTCAGGGGAGTAGCGAATAGGTCACAGCAAGGTTGGCCCAATCGCCGGAAGATCCTGTCTGTCACTACAGGGTTCTGAGACCACTCGTGAGGCATGAGAATAGTCTTGCTCAATTTGTCTGCTATCACATTGGAACTTCCCAGAATGTGCGTTGCTATCAGAAAGCAGTTGGAAGAAATCACCCATTGCCAAACTCTGAGCGCCTCTCAACATAGTGAGTATGATTTGATTCCCCCTTGTTTGTTGATGTACCGGACTACTGACATATTATCTGTCTGAATTGCAACTGTCCCTAGAGGAAAGGTATCCTGGAATACTTGCAATGCTAACAGCACTGCCCTCATCTCTAGAACACTGATGTGCAAGCTGGCCTCTAGTTGGGACCACATGCCTTAAACTGTCTTCTCCATATAATGCCCCCCATCTGGGAAGCATCTATGGTCACTATGGCTTGGGGCTGGGGAAGAATAAATGGTTGGCCCAGGAGAATGTGATCGGAGTGAAGCCACCATTTGAGGTCTTGTTTGCAATGATTGGTGATCAAGATTTGGTAAGACATTGGTTGGTGAATTAGAGACCATTGTGTTGCTAGTAACCACTGTAGTATTCACATATGAAACCTTGCTAGAGGAACCAGAGTAATTAAGGCAGCCATCGAACCCAAGGTTTGATGTATCAGTCTTGCTGGGACTCTCTCGCTTTGGAAGATCTGTCTGACTAGAGCCCTGATGCTTAGTAGTCTCTCTGGAGGAAGGGAAGCTATTCCTGAGATGGTGTTTAGATGCACCCCTATGTGTAGGTTGCAGATTGCATTTCTCAAGATTTATTGAAATGCCTAGGGATGTGCAAACAGATATGGTGTAGTCTCTTGCCTGTTCTAAGTGACCCCTGGTGGTAGCAGTGAGGAGCCAGTCTTCAAGGTATGGAAAGACTCAAAAACCTTGCAGTCTGAAGTGAGCTGCAACCACTGCCATGCATTTGGTAAACACCCTGGGGGCTGTGGTGTGTTCAATGGGTAGTGCTCTGAATTGATAGTGCCTGGCTCCTAGCCTGAAGCATAGAAACTTTCTGGAGCTTTTGTCCATTTTTATGTGGTAATAAGCATCCTTGGAGGTCTGCAGACCACACTCAGTAGCCTTTTTTCCAAGAAAGGAAGTATGGCTTGAACCAAGACCATCTGGAACTTAGTTTGGTGGACCGAGTTGTTGAATCAGGTGAGATTTAAAATGGGTCTCCCGTTCCCAGTTTTCTTTGGCACTAAAGAATCTTGAGTAAATTCTGGATATTGCTTGTCTGTTGGGGACTTCTTGGATGACTCTTTTTTTGAGCAGTTTTCTGATTTTTAAGACTGCTGTCTCCGTTTGACTGGGTGGAACATCGGAGTTTTTTCTGTGGTTTGGGGGTTGTAAACAATGTGATCTAGTAACCTCTAGATATTATTCCGTGTATCCATTTGTCCGAAGTTAATTGCCAGGCTGGTAGGTGCAGGAATAATCATCCCTTGACTGCCTCCAGAGGAGGGCAATCAGGCATCCGTTCAGGGATGCTGATAGGAGGTACCAGAGAAAGCTTCTCTGGACCCCTGATTCTGCAGTCCATTCCTGCCTATTTGGTGGCATTTTCCATTGTTTTCCCCTCTGTCCCAGGGGAAATCTTTGCCTCATGAGTCATAGAAAGGCCCTCTGGATTTCTGAACCACAGTCTCCCACTCCTCTGATTCCTTGAATAAGGTCACTGAGGGGTAGAGAAACATACGCCCACGGCAGACAGGGTCTTACCATCCTGCGCACTTCTGGCTAGAGTTTCTTTAACTTTTGGGCTGAAAAGGGTGGATCCGTCAAAAGCAGCATTGATGAATGATGCCTTGAATGGTTCCGCAAAGTCGCATGCTCTGGACATCCCTTCAGCTGCATGTGCTATGAGCCTCATGGATGAATTAAAAAATAGATTCTAGGGTCGCAAGCTGGGAGGAAACCTTATCTCGAGCCTCCTCAGCCATTGCTCCTGACAGAGTATTTGAATGTTTTTTAACCAAATCTCTTTGTAATCTGGTAAAGTGCGTCATATAATTCAAGGACCTCACAGCAATGGTCATTGAAGTATAAACACTCTTCCCAAAACTATCCAACGTCCTAGATTCCTTGTTAGGAGGATGGGTAGTATGACTCTTCTGCAAGTTCTCTCTTGGTGGCTACTGCTACCACCATGGCATCAACAGGGATTCCTTTTGACAAATGTGGTTCCTCTTTAGGTGCAGATAAAATATGGTCTGGCCTCTTTGGGATAGGCTCTATGGCGTCGGTTATCTTCCACTTCCACTGAGCAATCAGTTTGACGAGATCGGCAGCAGGCGGAGAAATCCTAGAAATGGAGGGTTGGGCGCAAAAAGCCTCTAAGTATACTGACTCCTCTAAGGAAGGCTGGGTGGATGACCAGCCACCCCTCTGTTTAAGGATTTCAAGGATGTCACCAAACAAAACACCTTTGGGGTGACCTAGGGGAGCCTTCCCCTTCATCGGTCAGTATCTTCAGTATAAGACTCTTCCGGGGAGTCAAGGTTCTTCCTCTTGCACTTTCTCTTCACAGGTACTTCCTCGGGGTGATGCTCCGGGGAAGTTTCAGAACAGGTGACCACCAAGGTGGGCATCACCTGGCACTTTTCAGAATAGAGGGCTCTGTCAGAGCAGATAATGAGATATCCATCTGTTTCAAATGCGGTTTAGTAGGTTGTGTCAACTTTTTGGTGCAGAGGAAATTTTTGGTCCCTTTTTAATCAGTCCCGAGGAACTGGGAACCAAGGACACTCTCTTTTTAGAACTGTGGGGAGAAGTTCCTACTTCCCCAGTTTTCTCCTTAGGACCAGAAATGGCCTCATCAAAAGAAGATAAAGGCCTTTCAATAACAACTTGTTCTTTCTCTCCATTAAAGTGCGAGATGAGAAACAGTGAAAAATTGCACAATTCTCCTGCATATTAATTTTTCCTAAACAATAAACACAGTGTGCCTGTCAGAATTGTTTTTTCCCCCTCACATTTCTTGCATCTCTTGAAACCTGAAGCGCCCTTAGGTTTAGGAGAAGACTGTTTTTGATCTGCCATTATCCAAAGTAAAGAAGGATTTTAGATAACATTTTTTTTTTGTAGAAGGAAAAAGGGAAGAAGGAAAAATTACCAACGATGGTAATCAGAACACTTTAATGGTAAAGCAGTAAGAAAAAGATATACCATACGGTAATAGGGTTATAAAGTTATAGAAAAATATACAACAGGAAGAGGAGTGGGTAGAATTAGTAGTAACAACAAAGGTACAAGGAAATTTATTAAGAAAAAAGGGTAATTAACTTACAATAATCACCAAGGCTCGAGAGAGAAGGAAAAGCACATCTGGTCTGCAAAGCGGCAAATGAGATCTGAGGTAATCTCTGTAAGGAGCATTATGGGTAGAGCCTAGCTCGAGAGTTTGGAGAACACGAACTGGTAAATAACAGACAAGTCGGTTCAGAGGGCTTGGAACCAAACCCACTGTCAAGGATTAGGTGAAGACTAACATCAGATCTGTTGTTTCATATATTAATGACTGGACTGATGAACTAAATAACGTTAGGCATAGAACAAATAGAACACATTTAGGAAATGATGCATCTATTTTCTACAAAGATCATTCAACCCCTATGAAATAAGATGATACCCCTGGCAACTTTGGAATTTTGGATGCAAATATTCAGTAATCTGAGGATCCAGGTCCTTTAGAAGGAAACAAAAAAAGAAAGGAAGAAGTTCACAACAAATAACAATGAAAAAAAAGAAACTGATTAATGACTGCAAAGGAAAGAGAATACGTAGTAAAAAGGACACTGCTTTGTTATGCAACACACAGGTGACAGGAAATGATGATATTTGTCTATCAAAAAATCTTCAGTCTACAGAAAAGGGCATCATGTTTCCAATGGAGAAGGTAGAAAAAGGAGGCAAGGGGCAGATGAAAAGGAAGAAATCATGAATGTGGAAGGATTGAAGAACATACTGTAAAATTGAAAAAAGAAGAGAAAGACAGATATTGACTACATGGCTCAAGCTGTGGATTTACAATACAAGTTGCATGAGAACTGAATACATAATGAAAACAGTGGGATTAATAAGACTAATACTGATGAAGATCTATCCTTCGTAACAACTGATAGAGCAGATATTACTGTATTACAAGCTGAAGATTCTTCAGAGCTGGCCAGCAAAGAAATTCTTGTAATTGGAAATTCAATTATTAGAGGATCTGATACTTATATTTGCAGAGATGATAATGAACATCGAAAATGTTATGCTTGCCAAGAGAAAAAATAGATGATGCGAGACAAGCCTTGGAAAGCCTTAATGTAAAGAGTTGTTGTTGTTTGTCTTTTGGCTTTTTCCCGGTAATGGGTCGCCACAGCGGAACTCCGAGCCGCTAATGATTGGCAGTAGATTTTTACGAAATGCTGAGGTGCCAGCTCGACGCTCAACCTTCAACGAAGGCACGCCCATTTACGCACGCATGTATTTGAATGCTACCCAACCGTGGGGAGGACATGCAGACTCCACACAGAAGGCACTCCCAAGCCAAGCCGAGAATCAAATGGGAGAACCCCTTGCTGTGAGGTAACAATGCTACCGCCGTACCACCGCAGCACTTAGCTTAATGTAAAGAGTATGGATCAGTTTTTATTCATGTTGGTACAAATGATGTCACCCTCAATAATTCTCTGACTGTTAGTAGGGAACTGACAGCCCTCTTAGATAGTATAGCTTGTCCTGGTGTTAGGACGCATTTTTTACATATCATCTATAAAAGGATAGTCAGGTCACTGTGAATGAAACAATTTTTTGGGTAAATACCTACATGGAAAAAATGTCCTGTTTTAAAAAATGGAAATGTGTAGGGCATCCAAACCTTGTTTTGGGCACACATGTTCAGACACGATGGTGTGCATTTGTCAAGATCAGGGAAGAGAATTTTTGCAGCAGATATTTTGCAATATTTGACAAACACTAGGCAGGATTTTTGCCAGATTGAAAATTTAACAGTTCACAGCAACATTTGATGCATCTCTGATGGTTAACGCTAGCATTAATAATCAAGTTTTTTTTATTGGAAAATTTGCTACATTCCCACAAGATTGCTGATGTTATTGTTTGTGAAACATGGTTAAAGAACAATGACTGGAAATCAGTTCTGTCACGGTATAAATGTTTTTACTGTAATAGACATTCTAACAAAAAATCAGGTGGTGTTATGACAGGGATTAAAGATAACTTTGAGACCTGTGACTATTACATGTTCAATGATAACACCAACACTATAGACTGTGTAACTGTGACAATAGAGACAACCCTGGAACATATAACAATTGTTGGAGTGTATAGACCAAAGTCAATCAAGTGCAGATGACCTACAGCAATTCATACATTTCTTGCATGAAACACAGGAGGGAAGAATAATATCAGCTGGGAACTTAAATTTACCAGAAACAGACTGGAATAATGTTGATTCAACAACATTAGTAAGGAAATAATTCCAGCATATATTCAGGAACAATTGCTTCAGATTGAAAGAAAAAAAAAACTACCAGGGGACATAACATACTACACATTGTTTGTGTCCCCAAAGAAATTACTGTAACCTCAAATCAAGTTTTACATCACTGATGCGCAGTGATCATGGGGTTATAAAGGTTAATTTGTTACAGATAAATTCTGCCAAACTGAAATCTAAGCCAATGTACAGAAGGTTAATTACAGACTATGTGGCAGCAAAACGGTCACTATGTAAAACTATATGGAGTGACGTGTTCAGTGGAAAAACTGCAGATGGAATGTGGAAAGTTTTGAAAGAGAAATTGAGTGCAAAAGATGAAAAAAATGTTTAACATCAGGGGGGATAAATTTCCTTAAGAACAAGATGTCTGATTAAGGTGAGCGACAAAAAATATAAGAAATGGAAGAGAGGTCTGACTACAACTTTGAAAACTGAAATAAACAAGCCAGGCAAACAGATTAAGCATAGTGTAAGACAAGATCAAGAAAATGTATATAAAGATATCGAGCATAATAGGAAACCTTTTTATAGATACATAAGATGTGGAAGGAGTAAAGAGACACAAATTGATAAACTGTGTGCAGATTTTAAAATGTATTCTCAGACACAACATATTATAGATAATATTAAGAAAATCTTATGCAAAACAGTTTGGCTCCACAAAAGGGGTGATAAATTGTCCTAGTGACATCCAGGTAACCCCAGATACCTGAATCAAATTAGATTATATTGAAAAAGAACTTAGCAAACTGGTTCCAAACAAAGCACAGGGAGGATACCTATTTAGTAACAATGACCTGAGAGCACTTCAGCAACAACTTACAGTAGTATTATACCTATTGTTCACTTGGTCATATAAATATGGGGAGATTCCTCAAGACTGGAGACATGCATTTATTAAACCTGTCTTTAAGGGAAAGGGGAGTAGGACAAACTCAGTCATATAGACTCTTAAGTCTACTTTCATGTTGCGGAAAAATAATGGAGAAGGTAATACTGGATAAGTTATTACCAGAACTGGATAGGATGGGACTTGAAATCATATCACCATGCATATGTTGAAGACAGATGTATTACCACCTGTAACATAATTGTGCTGTGATGTAATTTATATAGACTGAACACCAGCATTTGACATGGTCATATACAAAACACTGATCAATAAATGTACAACTAGGTATTGATGTACTCTTGATAAGATGGATAGCTGCATGGCTTACAAATAGGACATGGCAAGTATCATACAGCAACTGGACAGGTGAAATCCTTGGTTACAGTCAGGGTGTCCCACAGGGCTCTGTCCTAGGCCCTTACCTGTTTAGATTGTATCTGAGACCTAACTTTTTTCATCTGAGGTGTTCTATAGTCTATATCCAGACGACTTAAAATTGGGTAAACTGATTACATGCGTTACAGGTAAGGTATGTCTGCAAAATAACTTGACTAAATTGATCATTTGGGCACAGGAGAATCATTTGCTGATACATGCATTAAAAACTAAGCACATACAATTTGGGAGACATAAATTGAAAGGTGAATATTTAATACAGCACACAATGACTGAAACTGTAGACTCATTTAAGGACCTGGGTAGATGGGTAGATTCAGCTCTGAGTTTTTCTAATCATATCAACCAATTGGTTAATGATAGATTTATAAAGTCTAGGAAATCAAAAATAATGAAGTCACTGTTGTTAGACACATTAGACCCAAACTTGAGTATGGAATAACAATATGGAAACTATAAGAAAACAAGCATGAGTAAACTGGAAAGAATACAGCGGAAATATACCAAAGGCATCCATGGATGTGACATTTTAAGTTATTATGAAAGACTAAAATACCTGAACGTGTACTAAGAAGTGTACTAACTGGTTCTCTGAAAGAGTAGCTGATGCATGGAACAGACTACCAAATTACATTAAAGCAAGTGCTAGTTTAGATATTTTTAAGAACAGCCTGGACACTTAATATGGGAACAAGTGTTCTGGAATATTGTCAAGCTAGAAGGGCACTGATGCCTGTGCCTGAAATATTTGTATGTATGTATGCCTGTTAGTGCAAGGGTAAGTGACCCATTCTTCCTACAAAGTGAAACAGTCAAGCAAGTCCAGATTTTGTGGGTCATCTCTGCCATGTGGGCAGCGGACATTGAAAAAGCCCCAAGGCCACAGGAGCTCCTGTCTGGAAGCTGTTCTAAGATTTGCGTTTGGGATTTTCAGAATCACAAGTTCTTTGACTTATTTTGCTTCCTAGGAAAGGACCTGTATGGATCCAAGAAATGGATTCCAGCAGCAAAGAGAGTTTTATCTTCCTGCTCACTTTTGAGCAGCCTTTCAAACTGGTTCCAAAAATGGGGTGGGGGTTGGCACAGGCTTACCTTACAAACAAGAGGTACAGGGTTTGATTCTCACCAAGGGAAACTGGCTAGGCTTAAAATGGTCCACAAGGGTAGCTAGCCTAGTACTTGCGTACAAACTTATAAGGCAGTAGATCTGTCAAAGGGAATGATGGTGAATGACACCTTAAAGTTCTCTACAAATCTTATGTCTGTGCCAGCCACCTCAGCTGTTCCATGATGTATTAACAACCTCATGGACAGCAATGTAATATTCTACATTGTCTTCACCTCTGATTCAATCTGTCAAAGAATGACTGTAGTAGACAACCTACTCACTGAGTTACTCTTCTTTTCTGCAAGCTCTCACTGGAAGTGGATCGTGTGCCTTAGGTAACTGACAGCCCTAATGGCAAAAGTGTCTGATGCAAAGGCATGCTTATACATGTAGTCCATCACTCTATAAACTATAATCTCTCATCTGAGGGTTCCCTTTGTGTAGCAGTTCTGTCAGGACTGTGTCTGCAAGGGGGTCCTTGCACTGGTGAGGTCTGTCTTAGGAAGTCTAAAAAGTGTCACTAAATTTCCAAAGTATGGGGTCTTTCCATACCTGAATCATGCCCAAGCCTATCACAGTCCACAGGGGAGAAACACCCAAGATGTAGATACGGCTGTCCAAAAGGCCTCCTGTAGAATCCTGAAAGGAGGGGTCCATCTGCCATGATACCCTCTGCCTAATTAATTCCAATATTTCTCTGAATTTGGGGTCCTCCAGAGGGAATTGTCAGAAGCCTCCCCCTTCCCTTGATTGAGATGAGAGTCTGGAATGAGGGACTCTGGTAGCCTAGGTGTCTTTTTTACACATTATCCTCTTAGGAACATTTGGAGGGAGGAATCATCTACATGATCAGAGAAAAGATTTTCTCTCCCTGATAGTTGGATTCTTCTGAGGCCTGTTGGACCAAACTCTTTCTGGGATTTGAATGAGAAAAACAATGTTTCCGATCTCCAAAGTGTCCTTAAGCAACGTATTGGACCAAGAAGTTCAAAGTAAAAACCTCAGGACACACCACGAGAAGTTCCAAGTTCGTTTTATTCAGTAAGAGTATAAAAAGATAAGCGCTTTCACGTGCTGGAAATGCACGCTTCCTCAGATCTCATTTAATGCCACAAATTGCTTGCTTTTTAAATAAACTAGTAGCCAATGGCAATACTTTTTCAATTAAAAAACGGATACCAACTCAAAATGAGAATTGTAATTCAGTGATAATGCTGCGCTACCCATTGGTATAAATTCAAGTGTGAACACAAGTTTTGTATTTTACACCATAATAATGATAGAAAAGGTATTTGTTAAAAAGTTTTTTGTTAAAAGATTTTATCTTACCCATCGTGTAAAGCCATGTAGTTCTCTTATAAACCCATGTTAAGGACACTGAGGGCTATTAAAAAATACATATAATCTTGCATGATGAAAAGCAAATAAACAATGCTTCTCAAGACATGATCTCGATTCACTTGCATATATTATGTTATATTATACAAATATAAGTAAATCAAGTGATCTAAACATTTAATTAAAACCAAACTAATAACGCTCGGTAACAAATATAATCTTTACCCATGCAAGTAACTGTCATCTTGCATGGGTCAAATTAATGCTGGCGCTGTACTAATGATGCATGCTGCACTTCCTGCTGAAATAAATTTAAATATAAACCTTAGTCCTGTTCTAAGCAACCTAGTGCACAGAAAAGTTTATTAGAACGTGTTGTTCTCACCGCTCTAATGAAACCATCTTGTTGGAAAAAACTTTCACAAAATTAGATGCTCTCTGATATTGTAAAATAGAGCTAGCCTAGTGCAGAAATATAAGCAAGACTTCTCAATTAATAAATCCGATTCAATTATCTGTATGATGTATAAATAAACCAGATCACCTGACCGTATAGTAAAAGCCAGGCCATTGTTACCTTAAGGCAGTTGTAATGTTTACTTATGTAGCACTTAACATTTTACACAAAATAGTTCAAAAACTAAAGTTTAACACATTTGATTATAATGTGTGTGGAAATATTAGTTAAAAAGTGCCAACTCGTGAAGCATAATCATCATGATTTATCCACAAAATAAAACGAGTAATATCTTGTCTACCATAATATCAAGCTAAATAATGTTCTAGTCCCACTGGACTATGGTATATAAAAACCTCATAGCTGCTGTTCATTCAAGTCGTGTTCACTTCTGGGTCTGGTTTATTTATACATCATACAGATAATTGAATCGGATTTATTAATTGAGAAGTCTTGCTTATATTTCTGCACTAGGCTAGCTCTATTTTACAATATCAGAGAGCATCTAATTTTGTGAAAGTTTTTTCCAACAAGATGGTTTCATTAGAGCGGTGAGAACAACACGTTCTAATAAACTTTTCTGTGCACTAGGTTGCTTAGAACAGGACTAAGGTTTATATTTAAATTTATTTCAGCAGGAAGTGCAGCATGCATCATTAGTACAGCGCCAGCATTAATTTGACCCATGCAAGATGACAGTTACTTGCATGGGTAAAGATTATATTTGTTACCGAGCGTTATTAGTTTGGTTTTAATTAAATGTTTAGATCGCTTGATTTACTTATATTTGTATAATATAACATAATATATGCAAGTGAATCGAGATCATGTCTTGAGAAGCATTGTTTATTTGCTTTTCATCATGCAAGATTATATGTATTTTTTAATAGCCCTCAGTGTCCTTAACATGGGTTTATAAGAGAACTACATGGCTTTACACGATGGGTAAGATAAAATCTTTTAACAAAAAATTTTTTAACAAATACCTTTTCTATCATTATTATGGTGTAAAATACAAAACTTGTGTTCACACTTGAATTTATACCAATGGGTAGCGCAGCATTATCACTGAATTACAATTCTCATTTTGAGTTGGTATCCGTTTTTTAATTGAAAAAGTATTGCCATTGGCTACTAGTTTATTTAAAAAGCAAGCAATTTGTGGCATTAAATGAGATCTGAGGAAGCGTGCATTTCCAGCACGTGAAAGCGCTTATCTTTTTATACTTTTACTGTATAAAACGAACTTGGAACTTCTCGTGGTGTGTCCTGAGGTTTTTACTTTGAACTTCTTTCTGGGATTTATAATAAAGATGAAAGGCTCATGAATGAAGAGTATTTCACAGACGAGCTGAAGTAGATTGTAAATTTATTTGATGTTTGCTTACTGGAAAAGTCAAGTTGGGATAATATCCCATTTTCAGCAGAGGCCCAGGGAGAAAAGCTCCTCAATGAGAAACACGCTTACAGTTAAATTAAAATAATACAATGCTTAATACAGAAGAATGACATATTAACCAAGTAAAAATTCAGCTTCAGTTCATACAGTGTGAACATATATATATATATATATATATATATATATATATACACACACACACAGTCCAAATATCTGGACAACTGTAACAAACTGAAAAAGAACACTGTCAACAGATAAAGCATTAACAAGTTGCAGTTTATACAGATGACATTAAATACTCCGAGTACACTCTTTGGAA
Organism: Protopterus annectens; assembly: GCF_019279795.1. Classification (NCBI taxonomy): domain Eukaryota; kingdom Metazoa; phylum Chordata; order Ceratodontiformes; family Protopteridae; genus Protopterus; species Protopterus annectens. The sequence goes on from NC_056729.1 coordinate 1,383,085,525, forward strand.
AAGAAATGCCTAGATAAAATATATTTTTTTCTTAGGCTATGTTTTCTTTTTATGAGCATGTTAGAAATAATTGACAAGTATTAACATCAATACACAGCATATAAATGCAGGGGGTTCCTATTAAGTTATCGAAAGATATCGTAATCGAACGCTCAGAACTTCGAAACAGCTGCATTTCAAAGATCGCATTATGGGATCGCAGTACAGTGAAAATTGGGATCTTTACCCTCTCCTCACTTTTATGCGATCTTGGAGTTGGAATATATATTTAGCGGGGGGCACAGCCCCCCACAATAAAAGCTTTGATATGTGGCTGTTTTGATATTTTGAACATTTGATTACGTTATCTTTTGATAATGTAATAGGAACCCAAATGCAGGTATGTCAAATACACAGTGTATCTACAAAAACACAGATGAAATCAGACTAATCGCCAAAGGAAACTCTTTCTATACCTTTTGAAATCAGTAAATGTTAAACATATAAAACTCTAATAAACTTATGAGGGGAGCTTCACCCCCACATACTCCCTGATATGGGTGCTAATTCCCCATACCCCTATTTAACATACATCAACTCCATAAATGCACAACCTTAATTAAAAGGGAAGCTCCTTACTGAAAGCAAAATTCTCTGTTGCACAATTCACTGCTTCCTGCATTGCCTAGCTTGCGACAGGGAAAACAGCTGCTGACAAAATTGCCGGTCCTTTCTTTAGTTCTTCTCTTTCCCATAAATTCTAGCAGCTAGTCTAGGTTCCAATGCATTCATTTTTTTACTGAACTTGAGTTTTTAACTGTCAGTTTTGAAACCTTGCTCTCCTCTTATTTTTTCTTACTACAACTAATTCTATCTCTTTAGTTAATTACAGCCATGGTCACTAGCTACTGAAGCGATATGGACTTTGAGACAACTCCCTCTGGGAAATCATAGTTTTTCCACTTTTAATTAGTAAACCACTGTATCATCTGGCAATAACCAGATTACTTTGTATTTCTACTTAAATTTATTAAACAGGTATAATACAATCTGGCAGTGAAAGATTTACTTTGCTACTAATGGGAACTATTGTTACAATTCGTCTAAATCACCTTACCGAATAAAGGATTTCCCTGTGCACATTGTAACTCAGTTGTGGACCCATGACTGTCATCATCTTTACTAAGTTTGTGTGGGAGCTCCAGTTGTGTACTTTGATACCCTCAGAAAAATCAAAACTTTCTCAATGGAAATACTAACCTAACTTGCATCTGTACTTATGGTGTGTTTCACGACTTCCTAATCTCTGCCTTGACCTTGCTTAGTTTACAGTGCGAGTCTCCAAACATTTGCAATGGAAGAAATAAGCTTTAATGTGGAACTTGTTACCCAGCCATTCATGGTCTTTTCTTTTTTCGGGTTTGATCCACTTTTTGGGCTTTCTGTCCCCCCCCCCTCCTTTTTTAAACAAGAAATATCTTTACTAAATTAACGCTTATGGCATAGGCAATAATGCATTTATATAAACAAAAATAAACCATAGTGACATATTTTCAGTTGCAAACATTATACATCACTTATCTATCCAATCATTGTTAGTCAAACATTATACAGCTCATTCAAATCTTACCTCCTTTGAAACCTTATCCTCCTCCAAAAACATTACTCTGCATGCATTGTTCCCATTTTTTGCTATGTAATTTGCTCCTACACTTTTCTAGAGATCCCATTTTCAGTTGTTTTATCTCTTGTTGCTATATTCACTATTTTTAGTACAGCTGGTTTAGACTTTGATTTCCATTTTATAGCAATTGCTTTTTTCTCAGACACCAGAATCAGACTCTGCAAGTCCTTACTATGTCTAGGCAATTCCATTCTGTATCAAAGCTCAAAAAAATATTTCCTTAGTTATACAAATTTGCTCACCTACTATTTCTGATATAGTAGTCTGTAGGGAATTTTTTTAATTCTGCCAACTCACACTCCCCATAAATATATTAGTAATAACCTCTTTCTTCCCCATCACACCTCTAACATTTGCAATCTACCAGAGGGAAAATTCTTTGGAGTCTACTTTGGATATAAAATTGCAAACACTTCCAAACAAAGACCTAAAACAGACTTTGTTGCACATTTTGGAGTCATATGCATATCCTCACAGTGTTTCTTTGTGAATTGATTATGCAATCTCTCTTCCCAATCCCTTTTAACTTCCTCCGATTCTTACAGCTATCATGTCATATTTAATATGTCCTACTAATTATCCCTTTTTTAACAGCAGTTCCTGTTCTCAATTCAACTAAACTCTACCAGTACTGATCTTTCACTTAGGATCCCCCTATTTCTCTCGCTTTGCCTACATTCTGATATCACTCCTTGATAGGGAAGGCTCCTTGTTTATTGAGCTTCCCCAGGTTCATCATCAGCTCTTTCCACTTTGAATTATACCTTTCTGCATGTACTATGTATAGGAGCCTTAAATTTGCATCTCTGATATACCCCTTCAAATCAGGTAATCCCAAACCACCTTGCTCTATTAGAAAGATCTGCTCATCTTACTTGACTCTTACCATCTTCCCCTCCCAGATAAAATCCTTCAACTCTTTATTACTACCCACAACTTCTCCTGTGATTGATAAAACTATGCTGACCTGTGCATAAATCTAGAGAGACTAAAAACATTTTCACTGCTTGCATTTTGCTATTCATATCCATAAGACAGAGCTTTCAATTTCTCAGGTTTTGTATTATCTTTTGTTTAGTCTCATCTCGCATATCTTTAGCTTCTATAACAGAATCCTTTTTAATCCATACTACTAATTACTTCATTTTATCATGTCCCTATAAATACGGGCATTGCAGAACCAATTCTGATGTGGATTCACAGCTTACAGCTATTGCCTTTGTTTTACCTTCATTACTTTTTGTATCTCAAAAAGACCTGAAACAGTTTCAAAATGTCCACAACACTGAAATGTCCTTTTCTGGTTTTATCAGGTATAAAATATCATCATCTGCAAATAAAGCCAATGTTTCTTGACTACCATACTAATTATATCCTTGAATTTCTGAATCCCTTACTTTCTCTGCCAATGGTTCTAAATACAATGCAAACAGCAAATGGAAAAGAGGGCTCACCGCCTGGTCCCTCTGTTCAGACAGAACCCACCTACTTTACATTTTTGCCTCTGATCCCACATATATCATTCTAATCAACCTTATAATTTTATCAGGGAATGAAAATGCTTCTACTGCCATACTCATCAAATCCCAGCTTATTCTGTCAAATGCTTTTGCTGCATCAAGACCCAGCAACAGTGGAATTTTCTTACATTCTGCTTCCCTCTGGATCATTATTATTCTATTAATGTTGCTAAATATTTGCCTCCTCTCCACAAAACCACATTGATCCACATCTATCAATGTTGGCATCACCTTTGCCATTTGTTAACCATTACAGACATCAACACACTATAATAATGGTTTAGAATCAAATTGGTCCTGTATGAAGTTGGATCTGACGGGTCTTTACCATCTTGAGGTATTACAGTCTCACCACATTCATCCAGGAAGTTGGTGCTTCTCCTCCTCTTAAAATACTGTTAAAACCTTTCAGATCTTTATCAGGTTTTTCCCCTCCTAGCTTTCAAACTTCCACAGGAATACCATCTACTCCTGGGGACTTTCTTGTTGATTGGTTATACATCACCATTTTTAATCTCACCTTCTATCCTATTAGTAACTGAGCCTCATCTACATCTAATCTTGGCATAGTTAATTTGTCCATAAACATTTCCATTTGTACCTTTTCTTGATAGCCACCTTTCTCTGCTTTACACAGACTTTTCTCCAAAACACTTGTAGTACCTCTACAGGATCGCTTGTTATCTTCCATGTTATAGGCTCCCTAAGCTTGGCAATAACCCTTTCTACTTTTTGTTGCCTGAGTCATTGCACTAAAAGTTTTGTGCTCTGGTATTATCAAAAAACAGCTGCTTAACAGCAATGTTTCTAAGATCATACATATAATCAAGGTAATCTTTTACTTTGTTTAGCACTATTACAGTTCTCTTTCCATCCTCTTCCCTCTCCTAAATGTTTTTCCAAACATTAATGCCGAAGTATGGCATACGCTTTGGAGTCCCATACAACTTTTACAAAGTCAAAGAAGTCCAATACTGGCAAGGTTTTCTTGTTCCACCATGTTTCACAAATGTAACTAATGCTTTGTAATCCCACATTTGTCAATTCAGAGTTGCTGGTTTTCCTCTTGTTGATCTTCATCTACCAAATCCAGTCTCTGCTTCATTTCCAACGTACTCCCGGTTCTCTGGTTAACTCTTGTGCTTTGTTTAGTCTCTCAAGCATTTCCTTTGAAACACTGAAAACTATTTTACTGGCATAGTCTCTCTATGGGCTTTATTACCAAAAGAACAAACAGTAGAATCTCCTTCTGTTTGAAAGCTCACTCTTTGTTGGGTAAACTTTTGTATTTCCCTCTTAGAATGTTCTGTATAAAAAATGATTTTGACCCTCCAAGAAACTATATTCTGAAAAATACCTGGATAAAGCAGCATTCTCACACCTACTTCTTGACATTCCTTAATTACTGAAATTGTACTCCTCTTCTGCCTGGTATAGAGTAAGTAATCAATTTCCACAAACACACTACTGTCTCCCACTTTTAGTACTTTGTCCTTCCGCTACAGGTTTGTCAGAATCGACTCCTTCTGCTGGCAGTATTGCATCTTTAACAGTAAAGGTCTAGGTTGCTTTCTTATGGCCAGGTTTGGAGCATATACACGATGTGCCCTTTCAGTTAACTCCTGCTGTGGAATACCAGTCCAGCTGCTTATTTGTGCTTTCAAAAAATTAATAGTCTATTCTTTCCAGCTTCTCTGGTAGAGCAGAAAATGTCATGTTTTCCCTGCATGCTCTATCCTCCAATTCTATTATTTTTTGAAACATCTCTTCTTGAGCACTCATGTTCAGCCAGCCTTTTCTTCATTTGATTCTATGATTTTCTGCCGTTTTATCACCACCTCTGAATATCTGTTTAAAGTTTCTTCCATTTTTATCCAGCCTTTTATTATTTGAGTTGATATACTCCATCAGTGTTTCATTTATTTTAATCAGCACTGAGTACATTTGACTTATTTTTTTCCTCTAGGTTACTGAAAGTCATGTCTTGCACCAAAGCTGGAGCTTGCACTGCTTTTTGCTGATCAGCAGCAGAATTCTTCATAGTCAGTGTTTTCCCTTGCCTTTTCTGCCTGATTTTCTTTCAGGTTTTCTAAATTTCTTTATTGCTGATATCCAGACAGTGCACTTACTAGCCATTTACTGGAAAATAGTACACCGACTCTCTTTTCTGAGTTTATTTTCATATTGGGAGAGCTCAAATTAAGCTGTTACTTAATGTGCAGCCATCTTGGAAGTCCAGGTGGAAGGGGCAATGTTGGCCTTTTTGACAAGGGAATTCATGGACTGAGGAGGGAGGGAGCGGGCAGTAGATAAGTGGATGATGACTTCTCTGTAAAAGGTTTCCAGATTTGCTATCTCTGATACGTTTATCATGAAATCTTCTCCTGGGTTTTTTCCTGCCCTTCTGTGAGGGATTATATTCCCTATGGACAAAGGAAGTGGGCCTAGCAGGATAAATGAGTTGAAACCTTGGCAGTGACATGAGAAAAATCTGTTTACATTCCTGCATCATTTTACCCTTCCCTTGCAAAGTCTTGAACAGTTCTGTTCCAGAAGGTCCAAATAAGACTTCCCTGTAAAGAGAGAAGCCCAAAGTCTTGGCCTTAACATCCTCAGAGAGGGACTGTAGGTGAAGCCACACAAATTTAACAGATCGAGTGGCTGCAGCCCTGGAAGAAGCCTCTATAGCATCATAACTGCATTTAATGGAATGCCTTGCAACTTTTGTAGCTTGTCCAAGCATAGAAATAGCTTTTTGCTTACAGTTAGAAGCCACAATTAGCTATGGCTTTAAGTTCTCCAAAGTGGATAAACAGTATTTTTGTCATTTGAGTTTAATAAATTAAGGCACTAAAAAGCCAGAGTAGCAGAGGTGTAAACTTTCTTACACCTGTCCAAGGCTTACTCTCTCTATCTCTGACAGCAAAGCATTAGCTGCTAGAAGAAGCTTAGTAGGTTTATCAGTGGAGACAGCAAAAACAGAAGGATCTGCTACAGGGTTTTGTACAGAAACTAAGTCCTCAGGTACCTTATAAAACCTATCATGCTTCTTGGGAGCTGGAAGATGGCAACCTGGAGAACTAAAGGGGATGGACAAGCATCCAAGGTCTCCAAGACTGGAATAAAAGGAAAAGGGCATAGCAGTCACTACCTCCAGCAAATCTGCATATCTTTTTTGTATGCCAGTCACCTGTTTGGCTTCTCAGTCAAAATATTGCATCATTTTAGTAACAGTCTACACAAAAGAAATTTCCTCAGTGGGGGGGGGGGGTCAGGAGAGAAGATGCCCTCATCATCAGAAGCAACATATTTAGGAGAATGGATTTGAGATATGTATTACATGGAACAGTCATCTGAATCGGATTCCTTCTCCTCCTCAGATGAAGATTCATGCTGCCTCTTCTAAAGAGGGTGGGAAGTGAAGGAGTAGAAAGGAATGAAGGGGGATCTAAAGACAAAATGGTCTTGTACAGGCCATGTGAGAATTCAACACATTCCTTTTCCAGAGGCATTTGAGTAGGAGAAACATGTTTTGTTTTCTGTTTCTTTTTCATGAGAGCTGATATCACCACTAAGAAGCATGGCAGATCACAGCCCTGATGGACCTCACAGTGCCAGGCACCTCTTACCTACCAAGGATTTAAGGAATGTTCTCTGGTCCTCAGAAATGATAATTTTCGGTTCCCCCATCTCAACTACATTGATATAAGCAGTCGTCAGACATCATACTGGCCTCTGGCAGGATCAAGGTAGCAGTTGTCTGACAGAGTCAGACATACCATGAACTCCCGCAACAACTCAATGGATTCATCTGAATCAGACTGGGCAGCATAAGATTCAGGCCTAATTTTCTTAAACTTCCTAAATGTGAGCTGGATGTCCAATGCCAAAGGTTACATTTTGGCTTCTGGTTTCAAAAACAATTCAAAGAACATCTTAAAGGCAATCTAAACTACATATCACTGTTGATGATTAATCACGTGTTCCCTTGAATTAAACAATACTAATCTAAAAATCCTTTCAGACGACCATTCTTTTAATCAACAGCTACCACAGATTTATCCTTAACTGTCTATAGTTGTAATATAAGTTCATAGGTTGGTACTAGGCTATCAGCACTACGGCCTATACAAGCCTAGCCATAACAATTCCCTGGCTATTTCTTCCCACACTATTTACTTCCCTGGACCCCTGTCTAGCAGGGCGACTGACGTGATCCCCAGGGTGAATTTCCTTTCTCCCATCCAATCGTCAAGGTTCCTTTTGAAGACAGCCAAAGAGGCACTCTGCTTGACATGTATGGGCAATCTATTCCAGAGTCTGGGGAGTCTCTGGGTCAGGAACCTATCCCTCCAGCATGTTTTGTTTATTGTGATGACAAGGTTTAGATCCCTGGAGCGTGTGACTCTGAGGGATTGGGATTTCTTTAAGTGTAGCATGTCCAATGGCTCTGGGTTTGACATGGCCTTGTATGTTAAGCATAGATCGCCTCTGAGTAGACGATATGTGACAGAGTATAGCTGGAGTTTTTTAAGGCGGTCAGCGTAGGGCATCTGCTTTAGGCCTGTGATTCTTTTAATGAGGTATTTCTGCGGCCTTTCCAGTTGTTGCAGATGTCTTGAGAGGTACATACCAAATGGGGCATTGTATTCTATAATGGGTCTAATGAGGGATGAGTACAGTGGGACAATGACCTCCTTTTTTCTGGATGAAAAGCCCTTAGTGATGAGGTGAACCACATAGAAGGATTTCCTGACTGTTGTGGCGATGTGGTTATCGAAGGTGAGACCAGTGTCCACCTGTGTCCCCAAGTCTCTTATCACACTTTCAGTGTTTAGTGTACTGCCACCTATATGGTAATTCACGGATACATGTTTTTTCCCAAAGGGGATAACTATACATTTCTTGGTATTGAGCTTGAGCCCATGGCTCTGGCACCAAGCATCTTTTTCTGTAAGGCCCTTTTGTAGAGTATCCACATCATTTGGGGATTCAATAATGGCTCCCAGTTTGCAGTCATCTGCGAACTTTGTTAGCCAGAGTCCCTTAGTGTTGGCCTGTACTTCAGAGAACTAAATGCCAAACAAGAGCGGTCCCAGGACTGAACCCTGAGGTACTCCACTTGTCTGGAGCTGGATTTGGAGTCGGCTACTTTTACAGTGTGGTTTCTATCAGTAAGCCAGTTAGCAACCCATTGGGTGACGTAGGGATTAATGCCCAGCTTAGTAAGTTTATCTATGATTCCAGAGTGGGGGATGGTATCAAAGGCCTTGGCAAGGTCTAGATAGGCTGTGTGGACCACCTTACCCTTGTCCATGGCTCTGGAGACTGATTCGAAGAAGTCAATTAGGTTCAGGAGACAAGATTGGCCCTTCACGAACCCAAATTGGGCGGGGTCCAGTGTTTGAAGTTTGCCAATGTCTTTGTTTATAAGTTCCATGATAATATGCTCCATGGCCTTGCAGATAAGGCTTGTCAGACTGATGGGACGGTAGTATCCGGGATCCAAGGTGGATTCCCCCTTGTGGAGTGGGATAACTGTAGCTCTGCGCCACTCAGTGGGCACGAAACCTGAGGTGAGGCTATGATTAAACATGACACTTAGGTAAGGTGCCAGCTCACATTGTAGTTCATGTAGTACACAGCCCGGGATGTCACCTGGTCCCATGGATGCTGTATTCTTAGCTTTGGAGAGTGCACTTTTTACCTGTGTGGCCGTTATTACCAGAATATGGCAATCTTCCGGTACTGAGATGGGCCATTTAGGGGGTGAGAAGGGGGTGAAGTTGGCACTGAATCGATCTGCCAGGATATTGGCAATATCCTTGGGGTCAGTATATTTAATACCATTCTGTTTTAGCTCAGAGCAGATCTGAGCATTGCCATTTAGATTCTTGACATAGTTATAGAATGTGTTGTGGTTGTCTTTGGAATCTTTGGCAATTTTATTTTCATAACCAGCTTTGGAGGATTTTATGAGGGATCTCAGTTTCTTACTGAGGCTGGTAAGGGAGTTTTTTGCATCCTGGGATTTTCCTCTTTTCTGCAACAGTTTCTTCCTTTTGTTGTAAAGTTTGTTTATGGCAGGGGACCACCAGATTGGCTTCCTTTTTTTGGATGAGAGCATCTTGGTTCTATATGGGATGGCACGATTCGTGCATGAGTGGATGTGCTCGTACAGTGCCTTAGTGTAGGATTCAGCAGTTGAACTTTCAGTTCCCGTCTGCATGGGTGTCATGAAGTTTGTCACTTCTGACTTGAGTAGCATGAAGTTGGCTTTGGAGTTTTTTATGGCGGTTTCCTTACTAGGGGGTGGGGGTGGGATGTGGATGTTAAGGGTGATTAGCTTATGGTCAGACCTGACTAACGAGGGGGGTGACCATAGGTGTGGAGCATCGATTTCCCATGTTGGTAATGACCAGGTCTAGGATATTGGAGCACCTGGTGGGACTATGGATTAGTTGATCCAGGGCGTTGGAATTTATGAATTCCAAGAACCGTTGGGCAAAGGTGTTGGTACATGAGTAGTTTTCCCAGTTAATGGCAGAGTAGTTAAAATCACCCAGTATTAGGGTGTTTGGTTCTATCTTAATATTTTCCAGTATGTTTAGAAAGGTGTAGTGAGAATCTTGGGGTATGGTGGGGGATCTGTAGCAAGCTACAATTTGGATTGCAGTCTTACCTAGTGTTAGTTGCACCTGGAGAATTTCAGACGCATTGTGTTGGGCAACTAGGGTGGTGTGAATATCCTTGGTGAATACTGACACTCCTCCACCTTTAGTGTTTCGGTCCTGGTTTGGTGGCTGAAAAGTGTGTTAAGAGTTGTAGCCTGGCATTGCAGGGGTGACTAAATTCAAGACTTCCTTGCTTTCTGTATCATATTCATTGCACTATAATTTATCCATAGTTATATTCCTCTCATTGTAATTCATTTATGAGAAAGTATATGCCTTAAAGATTGGATTAGAACAAAAGAAGAATCTCAAGAATGTGCAATTTTCAGATAAGATATTAAACTGTGGTCCCATTTGCCCAAGTTGGTGGTAACTCCAGTGGATATAAAAGATCCCGTGGCACCTATCAAAGAGTCAGTGGGAAGAAGAGTTCTCTGATGCCCTGGCCAAATTTTCCCTAGTAGTAGTATAAATACTACCTCGAGTCTCCCTGAAAACAGGCTACTAGCCTAGTGGAACTAACCCGTTAACAAAGGATATACAAAATAAATAAAACAACAGATGCATGCTGAACACACTCCTCACGATGGGTGAGATACATAAGATAGTTTTCCAAATGGATGCCATTTTTAAACACTAAATGCTAATGCTACTTTTCACCAACACTGATTGCAAAATGGCAAAAGACTATATTGAAGACATAATCTTGTTGCCCCACCAAAGAAATCATAAAGGAATCAGTTCACTGGTAAAAAGCAGACACATTAAAAACTGTTCTGTCATGATTAGCTAGCCAAAACAGCATTCCACCAAAAACCTGACGTTTTATAGACTGCCTACTGACAAGGTTTAGTGACTGCAGAGTTTACTTCAGGATGGTGTTTCCCCTGAACATTTTTTTTGTTGAAAACATAATCATTTTATGGCACCCAGTTTTCAGTGAATCATCTTTGTTATCATTCATCAACCCCTATCCAGATTAGACTACTTAGCTATTTTCCTGATGTACCAATGTATACACTACTTACAAGGCATTTTGACAGTATCTACTGCCTTTTGTTGAAAGGGTAAGTGACCTGGCTCAAGGACCCTTTTCAGCCACAATCCAAGTGTCAAGGCACAAAACATGATGAGATGAAATAGAGATTTAATACACTTTTGCAGAAACACATTTGCTTTACATAACAGAACAACATGGAAGCATCACAGTATTATAAAGTAAGCAGCATGTTTGTCATACAACATAGAGTAGAATGCAAATCTTTTTGTCCTGCAAATAGAGGAGTCAACCACACTAGAGCATTCTATATTGTTCTAGTAATGAATAGCATATAAAAAACAACACACCTACATTTAGGCAATTAAACAATGGTATCAGTTACCAGAATGACAGAAAAGTTATTTACAGTCTGAAGAAAAATTACCAGTAATACAAGTGTTTTACTGCAGTTCTAAAGGTTCTGGTTTACATTAGGCAGTTGGGTGTTGCTACCATGAACATATGCACACTAACACCCCTTAAGTTCTAAATGGTTGGTGACAATATCCATCTCCATTGACCCATTTCCAGGGGAAAGCTTTCTCTTTGTAAAGTAGGTAAATGCAACATATTAGCCAGTGAACTAGAGATGGCTAATGCCTGGGGGCAAGGTGGTGGAAATTAGACACTGTCCAATTATGTGCTTTTCAGGTGTTCTGCTGCTTATTTTATTTATTTTTTTCTTCATGAAAGCAGTGTATTCTGCCATCTGCCTGAATTCAGTGGGGAGTTTGTTTCAGTTAACTGGGCTGATTTTGCTGAAGCTTTTTCCCCCAGAAGCAAATACAAAGGGAATTCTTGTTAAGATCATAGTGCTGTTGTCCTGACTCGAGAGAATAGGTAGTGAATGTGATTTGTAAACTGCTTCTGAGAGACTCTCTGAAGCTATTAATATTTTAGAAGTAAAACAACTGGGTAGCTTAAAATGGGTAAATATCTGAGCCAGATAAAAACACAGTTTCAAATGAACAATATACAGGTTACCATCTGAAAAGTCAGGACCTGCTTGAACGAGTCCTGAAACATGGAGACTGAACGGATTTATATGTACAAAGTCTGAGATAACATTTTTTTGAAATATTCCTGTTTCTCCAATGTATTAAAACAATCAGTAAAAAGGTCACACAGAAAAACCAATCTGTTAAAAAACAAAAAGAAAAATCTAGCAAAGCTAAACTTTCTACTGTGTGATTCCTTAAACCTCTTGTATTGGAGGCAACATGGGATATATGCAAATTACCCTTTAAGGACATCAGATGTTTCAGCTAAATATCAATTTTGAATGTCCATGACGTTTAAGTCTATTTATGGACAAATTCAGGCTAATAAAGCCAAAGCCCACTAGCTATGGAAATGCATGTCTCTGCCTTCTTATGGCATCATCAGCACAACATAAAGTACAGTTTTGTACCTACCATAAATGTAGATGTGATGTGAGGATGCAGTCCTAACTATTTAGTCCGCTGTAACTATTGGGTCCAGTTGGCAACCATTAGGCTGATAGTCGGTCACATTTGCGTCAGGGTACTAATGCGCATGACGTCACGCCATTTTCCTCAGATGTTCTTGACCCAGAAGACCAGAAGCAAAGACAAGGCCCAATATACCTGCACCAAAATATGTAAACATATAATTATCAGCATATAACCTCACCTACACAACCACACCCTAACAAACAGGAGAAGAGGAGGGAGGAGTTGACTGCAGCAATGTGGATCCTAACATCTACATTTATGGTAGGTACAAAACTGTACTATGTTCTTCATTCCACATTGCTGCAGTCCTAACTATTGGGTAGAATCCCAAAGCAGAGGTAAGGGAGGCTGGCAAATCATAAAGAAGCAGGAGCTGACAACATGCCTTGCAAAATAGCTGTGGCAAAACCAGCCCTAGACTTAGAGTAGAGAGGAAGGTGATAATGCTTAGAAAGTATGCACTGAACTCCAAGTAGCTGCCTCCAAAATATCCTTAGTTGCCACCCCCCTTAGAAATGCTGTTGAAGTGGCAGTAGCCCTAGTGGAATGAGGCCTAATCCCAGCTGGAATCTCCTTGCCATGATGGGAATAACAAAATGCAATGCAAAACCCAATCCACCTAGAAATAGTTTGTTTTGACACAGGCTTGCCCTCTTGAACTCAAAGCAAAGAAACAAACAACTGCTGAGACTGCCTAAAATCCTTAGTCCTGCTCAAATAATAACGCAATTGCCTGTGTACATCTAAAGTGTGCAAAATCTTTTCCCCTTTATTTTGGGGGTCTGCATAAAAGTAGGCAAATGAATAGTTTGGTTTAAAGCCACACTAGAAACCACCTTAGGCATAAAGGAAGGATTAGTGCGTAATGATACCCTATCCTTATGGAAAATCAAAAGGGCTCTACTGCCATAAGGGCCTGCAACTCAGACACCCTTCTTGCAGAAGTAATAGCCAACAGAAAAGCAGTCTTCCATGACAAGTATTTCAATTCAGCAGTAGCCGCAGGCTCAAAAGGTTGTAGAGTAAGTTTTTCCAACACAAAATTGAGATCCCAAGCAGGAGTAGGAGCTCTCACGTGGGGGTCTTATATTCTTTGCCCCTCTAAGAAACTGCTTGAACAAAGGATGAAAACAATGGTGGGTCACAATCATAGTGAGCTGAAATTGCTGCAGCATGAATCTTAATGGAAGAGAAGGACAAACCTTTGTCCAATAACTCAGTAAGATATTGAAGAGCCACACTCAAATTAGGCTCAGAAATCTCCAAATTCTTTGCTGTACTCCAAAATAAAATCTCTTCCATTTTTCTGCGTACACTTTCCTGGTACTAGGTCTTCTAGCTTCCATAATCACATTTAAAACTTGTTGAGGAAGTTGAGACCTGCTGTGTTTCAACCGAATATGCCAGGCTGTTAGATGAAGAGAGTGAAGCTTGACATTGAGCAGATGACCGTCCTTCTGAGATAACAGATGTGGAATCAAAGGTAAAGGCCATGGAGGCTTCCTTACCAGACTCCTTAGTAGTGGGTACCAGTGTTGCGAGGCCAATCTGGAGCTATTAAAATCATCCTTGGCTTGTCTTGTCTGACCTTTAAGAGCACCTTTGGAAGAAGAGGCAGAGGTGGAAAGGCATACACATGAAGATTTTTCCAACTGAAAGACAGAGCATCCACTTTCCAAGCTGTGTGATGAAACCCCTTTGTGCAAAACTTTGGCAGCTGGTGGTTTAGTGGAGAAGCGAACAGATCTATGTCTGGAGTTCCCCATGACACTGTCAATTTCTGAAATACATGAAGATCCAGTTTCCACTCAGGGGATCCATGATTTGTCTGCTTAACACATCTGCTAAGGAGTTCTGTGCTCCGGCAGAAACCTTGCCTGAAGAGTTAGTTGCAAGCTGAGCGCAGTCTCCCATAAAATCATTGCTTGCCTGCATAGAGGATAAGAATGTGTTCCCCTTGTTTGTTGATGTACCACATGACAGTTGTGTTGTCTGTTAGAATCAACACCTGCCCTGGAAGAAGTAACTCCTTGAAAGCCATTAATGCAAACTGGACTGCTAACATCTCCTTCATGTTGATATGTAGATGCTGTAGTCTGGCAGGCCACTTGTCTTGTATCCACTTTCCATTTAGATGAGCTCCCCAAGCAATGTCCGAGGCATCTGTCGTTAAAATCTGACTCGCCTCTGGCCGGGTCACAGAGAGTCCCTTGTTTAGGTGACATTCCTGAGCCCACCACAAATTCTTTTTGAAGGCAAGGTATTATTTGAATGACAGTGTCCAAATCCTGGCAGTGCTGTGTCCATACATTTTTGAGATACCATTGCAGCTTCCTCATATGCAGTTTGGCATTGGGAAGCACCAGAATAAGAGATGCCATGAACCCTAATGCTTGAAGGACTGTCCTTGCAGTCAGCACGGACTGATGAGATAGTTGATGGAAGTAAAGGGATAGACTCTTTTGTTTGTCCGGGGTTAAAAGGCCATCTGGGCTGCTGTATTCAGTCTCACACCCAGAAAGCACATGTCTTGAGAGGGTACTAGACTGGACTTTATTTCGTTCACAGAATACCTAGGCATCTTAGCACTGCTATAACATATTCCAGATGCTGTAGAAGGTCTTCCTTTTCTTGAGCCAGAATCAGGCAGTCGTCCAAGTAAGGATAGATTTGAATTCCTTTTAGCCTGAAGTAAGCTATCACTGGAGCCAGAACCTTTGTGAATACTCTGGGCAGTAGATAAGCCAAAGGGCAATGCAGAGAACTGATAATGAGAATTTCCAGCTCGAAAAGCGCAGATACTTCCTGCAACTTAGTCTTATAGGCACATGAAGGTAAGCTTCCTTGAGATCTAAAGTTACCATCCAGTGATCTTTGCCCAGCAGAGGTAAAAGCTGTTGTAACGTCAACATCTTGAACTTGGGAATGTCCAGATAAGTGTTGAGGATAGATAAATCCAAAATTGGTCTCCACGTGTTCCCCTTCTTTGGTACTAGGAACAGGCGAGAATAAAATCCTAGGCCCCTTTCTGATACAGGGACTGGATGAATGGCCCCTATTTGGAGTAACAGAGAAATTTGCTTGTGAGCCTCTTTCCTTTGTGGAGGAGGCGTCTGGCATGCCTTTGAAAGGGCAATGTATGGAAATAAAACCTGTAACCGTGGTGAATGATATCCAACACCCATCTGTCTTGAGTAATTAAATCCCAATTTTCTTTGAAAAGAGACAGTCTTCCTCCCAAAGGAGCTGCCAGACGAGAATCTACTGGCAGCTGAAAAGGCAGGTCATTGGGTCTGTTTACGAAAGGACTGACCCCTGCCCTCACCAGAAGTCTGAGCAGGTGAACTCCCTGTTCTAGGCCTAAAAGAACCTTGAGCTCTGCCCCTACCACGTCTAGACCTACCCCTAGACTGAGAATCATAAGCAGGATATGTCCATCCCTTAGTAGGCCAATTTCTACTAAACTTGGTGGCTGCACCTGCAAAAATCTTTAACAGTTTGCATAGACTTAGCTTTGTCCTCCATTTTCTTTAAAACTGCTTCCACAGGCGAACCAAACAACACATCAGACTGTAAAGGAGCATCCAAAATCCTTGTCTTAACATGCTCAGCTAAATTCTGATCCCTCAACCAGGCATGCCTGCGAAGAACAGAACTAGTGGCAGCCACCCTCGAGGAGGCCTGTACAGCATCAAAACCACATTGCAAAGAATGCTTACCCACTTGTTCAGACACATGAACTAAATCCAGCAACTCTTTACACTCAATACCTTCCGCCAAAGCATCCACCTTAGATTTCAATTGTGAAAGGAGATAATTTTGATATTTTAGCATGTGAAACTGACAATTCAACGCCCTCATGGCTAAAGTGGAAGAAGTATACACTTTCTTTCCCCATCTATCCAAAGCCCTTGCCTCTTTATCAGTGGGAACAGGGTTTTTAACAACAGAGGCCTTAACACCTTTAGGTCCCTGAGAAACAGTTTCGGGTCTGCCCTAGGACTCTTAAAAAGATACTTATGAGCTTCAGGCACCCTATAGTACCTATCAGGTTTAACAGGAGCAGGAGGCAAAGAATCAGGGTTCAGGAAGCCTCTGCAAAACATCTTCCACCACATTCAACACAGGAGGTATAGCTAAGGGCCTATGCTGGGGTAAAACAAGAATTCCCTAAGCCTTTTCCTGGAATCAGAGTAATCTTGGCCTTCCCATTTAAAGTGCTCCCTCATGGAATGCAGAGTCTCTGAAAATGAGAAATCCTCAGGAGGAGAAGCTGTAGGAGTGGAATCATCCACATCAGAATCAGAATAAGGAGGATACTCCTGCAAGTCTTCCGCAGAAGACTCAGAAGCCTCTGAACACTGTTCAAAACTCTCAAACTCAGGTTCCACCCTAGGCCTCTTATCAGGAGGGCATAGAACCTCTAATCATAGTAATCAAATCTTCTGCCATTTTAAGCATATGTTTCTTAGGCACAGAACCTGAAGTGCTAGGAGAAGCCCCACTGAAGCTAAACTTGGCCTACCTCTCAAAGAAGTTTTGGAAACAGAAGGAGAGGCTCTAACTACCTTGGGAAGAGAGGGAAGAACAGTTACCTGAGAAGCCCCTCAGCCTGGCCTACCTCCTGAGAGGCACATCCTGTAACAGTAAAGTCTCTGCCTGAGACTCCAAAGAAACTCCTGGCAAAACCTCTGGCTCCACCGAGCCTTCTAAAGAACCGGCGTCGGGACTGCGGTTCATCAACCCTAGGCTTCGCTGTTTTGTCCTTGCGCTTTTGGACGAAGCGGCCGGAGCATCCGGCGGCATTTTATAATTACAACGCTTCCCAAACACTAACCTGGCACAGTCTAACGTCTCTTAATAGTGCGTTTGTTAAATCTAGCACAAGAGCGGCATCCAACAACGTCGTGCTCAGGCCTAAACAAGGTATACACAAGGTATGGTAATCCCTATGAGGTATCTGTTTCCCACAAGAAATACAGTTATTCACTTTTTCTGACATCCGGTTAAATACTGAGGCAAGAAAAACCAAAATGTTCTAGCAGGTACTTAGCCAACTTTGATTCGGTCTGAAACTCCGACTTCAGAAAATTTCAGAACGCCAACCTGCACTCGCAAAACTGCTTCTGCATCGGACCATGCGGCAAAAAAGACTGAGGATATGACGTCGGTCATGCGCATTAGTACCCTGACGTACTGACGTCAGTCTAATGCGCCCTGACCGACGTCAGCCATATACTTTGGTATTCGGGCCGACTGGACAGCGGACTACCCAATAGTTAGGACTGCAGCAATGTGGAATGAAGAACATGTGGTTTTTTGCTAACATTTGGAAACACAAGGCTGCTGTACCCAACTGATATCAGTAAACCTTAGGGTGACTGCAAAATATCCCAACAAACTCAAATAATGAGTAAAAAGGTCACACAGAAAACTAATCAATCAGTTAAAAAACAAAAAGAAAAATCTAGCAAAGCTAGACTTTCCACTGTGTGTTTCCTTAAACCTCTTGTATTAGAGGTGACATGGATACATGCAAATTACCCTTTAAGGTCCGCTGTGTGGTAATCTTTAAGCTGGTATATACAAGTTAGTCTCTTCTTCAGGTTTGTTTTTTTCCTCCGGAACTCGCCATTTCCAGTGTCGACATTTCAATAGTGTGCCCAACATACATGATCAAAGAAACTACAGCATTCTCTTTTCAAACTTAATACAGGCACTCAAGCTTTTGCACTAATGTGCTTTTTGGTGCAAAAGCTTGAGTGTCTTTTATTAAATCTAAGTTTGAAAAGAGAATGCTGTGGTACCTTTGACCTGCTATATTTAGACTGCTCATTTAAAATTTTATTTTAAAAGTAACACAGGATAACAGAAGTATAGAGTTAGCATGTTATTGGTAGCCAGTTGGCATTTTATAGGATTAGGCAGTGATAGATTGGTCATGCAATATGTCTACCCCTTCACTGGAACAAATTCCATCTCCAAGTTTAGCAGTGTGTCACACTGCCTGCCTTTAAAAAGAAGCTGGATGGGTATTCATAAATCACCCCTTGTATGACTGCCCTGGGCCACCTTGAAAAGAGAAGCAAAGCCTAAGCGTGGGTACTAGTAAAGCAGGGATGTCCTCATGGCCAAGTTGTCTTGTAACTCATATGATTCTATGATGCTCCATTTGAAGACAGGGAGGGAGAGAGAAAGACTGAATGTTGTAATCTGAGTAAAGGGAGACGACTGGTAGGGCATATTCTAGTCTCTGTATAAAGACAGTCTTTACCAGTGCCCGTTTAGCTTCTTTTGTAAGATGACTGGAGAAAGGGTATTCAGCCTTAAGATAAACAGTAACTTTTAAAATACCCAAGTCAGTACGAGTTCTGAACAAAACAGGGTCTAGGATCAGGCCAAGGTATATGTAGTTCAAAGCTGATTAAATGTTTTTCTTGTTAAGTGTGTGCGCATACATGTTGGTTGCAGTTAAGCCATTTGCAAAGAAAACAGAAGTTCTTTTATAGCGCCATTTGGACAGATGTTGATGAGGGACCATTTCTGTACAAGATGATGTCATAAGCAAATACAATGACTTTACCTGGTGAGGTGTAAACATTTAATTTCTGTATTTATCAATGACTTAATACAGGACCTAAAACTGAACCCTGTGGAACCAAATGTTGATTTCTGTACAAGATGATGTCATAAGCAAATACAATGACTTTACCTGGTGAGATGTAAACATTTAATTTCTGTATTTATCAATGACTTAATACAGGACCTAAAACTAAAGACCTATGGAACCAAAAATGAGAAGCTGCCGCTGTCAGTGCATAGGTTGCCCATCTGAACTATGAAGGTTCTCTCTGATGGATAGTTTTTGAACCAACTGACTGATGGTACTGAATTCTAAACAAGTTTGTTTAGTAGGATTGAATGGTCCACACTTTCAAAGGAGCTGCAAAGGTCTATAAAATACCTCCAAAAAGTCATCTCCTTGACAAAGAGGAGAATAAATCACTTGCCACTGTGTACATAACTGTAAGGGTAAAAGTCACGGGCATTCAGAACTGCCATATAGCTGAAACACCTGACATCCTTAAAGGGTCATTTGCATATATCACATGTGCCTCTAATACAAGAGGTTTAAGGAATCACAAAGTGGAAACTCTAGCTTGGCTAGATTTTTCTTTTACTTTTTTACCTCAGTGTATGTGGAATGCTGGTGAAGAGATCCAGGACAGAATGCTTTCCTGTTGTAGGATTAGGCCTGGTAGGGATCTTCACTTTTGTGGGAGGTTGTACTGAAAGAGAAAAGTATCAGTGCGATGTCCCTTGTTGGACAGAACGTATTTACTGAAGTCCCCAAATACAATGATACTGTTGCTTCTGTTAGCACTACTACAGCCAATCACTCTGATCACCCCATACAAGCAAAAAGGGGAAACTTTGACTTTGTACTTAATCATTATTCATTTATAACTAAAATTATCTCTCCTTCACATTCACTCAAATTCTGTCCAATCAGTACATTTTTGGTTAACAGTGCTATGTCAGAAGGCAGTGGAGATAACATGTAATGCTTACATAAACACATGGGTTTTCTTTTGTCCAGCACATTAACTATATATCAAAATTTCCAAAACTAGTCAGCCATTTCCTTGATCAGATGTACACCAGCTGTTACGTTATATCCTTCTAGGGCTGAGGAAATATTTGTGAAACAACTGAATTTTCTACAGTCTTGCATATGAAAGGTCTTTGAAACAGTGTAAGAAACAAAATAAATGAATATGGGGCTGAAAAGTCCATCTGCATTGTTAAATGTAGAATGTAGCAGAAATTCAGAGCACTGGTGCTTTAGAACTGCAGTAAAAAAAAAAAATCAGCCACA
The DNA here is from genome assembly GCF_019279795.1 of Protopterus annectens. Classification (NCBI taxonomy): domain Eukaryota; kingdom Metazoa; phylum Chordata; order Ceratodontiformes; family Protopteridae; genus Protopterus; species Protopterus annectens. The sequence continues at coordinate 1,383,105,775 of NC_056729.1, forward strand.
TCCTTGCAGTGAAAATTTTCTTGAATATGCAGTTAAGAGACTCAATTTTCCAGCAGGCCTTGGCTTCATCCATTATTCCCCTGTGGTTCCATTTTTTGACAGAATGTTTTGAACTGCTCTTGTTCTAGTTCTGTCATCACTTTGTTTAGGGCATAAATCTGTGAAACATAAAAATAAAAGCCTATTTGGACAGATGTTGATGAGGGACCATTTCTGTACAAGATGATGTCATAAGCAAATACAATGACTTTACCTGGTGAGGTGTAAACATTTAATTTCTGTATTTATCAATGACTTAATACAGGACCTAAAACTGAACCCTGTGGAACCAAAAATGAGAAGCTGCCGCTGTCAGTGCATAGGTTGCCCATCTGAACTATGAAGGTTCTCTCTGATGGATAGTTTGAGACCAACTGACCCGGTATGGTACTGAATTCTAAACAAGTTTGTTTAGTGAGGGATTGGAATGGTCCACACTTTCAAAGGAGCTGCAAAGGTCTATAAAATACCTCCAAAAAGTCATCTCCTTGACAAAGAGGAGAATAAATCACTTGCCACTGTGTACATAACTGTAAGGGTAAAAGTCACGGGCATTCAGAACTGCCATATAGCTGAAACACCTGACATCCTTAAAGGGTCATTTGCATATATCACATGTGCCTCTAATACAAGAGGTTTAAGGAATCACAAAGTGGAAACTCTAGCTTGGCTAGATTTTTCTTTTACTTTTTTACCTCAGTGTTTGCGGAATGCTGGTGAAGAGATCCAGGACAGAATGCTTTCCTGTTGGCAAGGATTAGGGCCTGGTAGGGATCTTCACTTTTGGTGGAGGTTGTACTGAAAGAGAAAAGTATCATGCTGATGTCCCTGTTGGACAGAACTGTGCACATTGAAGTCCCCAAATACAATGATACTGTTGCTTCTGTTAAGCGCGCACTACTACAGCCAATCACTCTGATCACCCCATTGCCAAACAAAAGGGAAACTTTGACTTTGTACTTAATCATTATTCATTTATCAAGTAACCAAAATTATCTCTCCTTCCACATTCACTCCAAATTCTGTCCAATCATGTACATTTTGGTTAACATGCTTTATGTCAGAAGGCAGTGGAGATAACATGTAATGCTTACATAAACACATGGGTTTTCTTTTGTCCAGCACATTAACTATATATCAAAATTTCCAAAACTAGTCAGCCATTTCCTTGATCAGATGTACACCAGCTGTTACAAGTTATATCCTTCTAGGGCTGAGGAAATATTTGTGAAACAACTGAATTTTCTACAGTCTGCATATGGAAAGGTCTTTGAAACAGTGCTTAAGAAACAAAATAAATGAATATGGGGCTGAAAAGTCCATCTGCATTGTTAAATGTAGAATGTAGCAGAAATTCGAGCATTGGTGTTTAGAACTTAGCAGTAAAAAAATCAGCCACATCCTTGCAGTGAAAATTTTCTTGAATATGCAGTTAAGAGACTCAATTTTCCAGCAGGCCTTGGCTTCATCCATTATTCCCCTGTGGTTCCATTTTTTGACAGAATGTTTTGAACTGCTCTTGTTCTAGTTCTGTCATCACTTTGTTTAGGGCATAAATCTGTGAAACATAAAAATAAAGATTTGTTAGCATGTTGATTAAACAAGCTGAAATATGGTATTTTAGAATGATGCATACTGTATATAAAAAAAGAGAGAAAAGGCAACTAGGGAGGCTACAGCCATACCAAAGCAAGACAGTAATTACCTGAGGTGAATTTCACAAGAGATGTATGGACTGCTGTAACCCTCAGCTCCATACCTTGATAAAATTAGATCCAGCTGGGAACACTGAAACAAAGTTACTACCACTTCTAAATCTACATGGGAACTGAATCACACTTGACACTTTTACTACAGTGGAGACGATCAGTGAAAAGTATTGCTTCTGAAGCAAGGCAATGCTATTTAATATTTAGACAGAAAAGGTGTAAAAAAAAGTACTCCACTAAGCACAAAGTGGCAGAATACATCAGAAAAGGATAAGATGCTAAAGCTACAGAATACATGAGCAGCAATTAGATATGCTAAAATAATATAAGGGGATAAACTGGTTATGACACAGTAAAGCAAGGTGAAAAAATACAAGTATATATAATAACTGTGGAAAAGTGTCTAAGCTACTAACACTTGAAAGCAGGCAGCACAGGAGGGTTAAAAGATGAGGAATGGGACAGCTGGCTCTAGAACGTTAACAGGAAGACCACTGAAAAAATAATGTGAAACATCAGTAGAAGAATGTAGTTCCTGCCTATTTAACCTGGTCGACTTCTTCAAGAAAGTTACTGAAGCAATGGGTGAGACAAATCAGTACACAGGGTCAACTATACATGGGTATGTACGGCTGTGGTGCTGCCTATGTTTAATACTCATGTCTTGAAAACTCAACTAGTATGTTCATCCTTTTCATTGGTCACAGTGGATGGTTTACAACTATAGAATCCCCTACGTTTTTGATGAAAATTAGCCACAGAAAAGCCAGAAAAAGAAGTTATGATTTGGACTGAGTTGCTATGATAGGAATACGAAAGCATGCTGTTCGAGTTATACTGTCAGTTACTGTGACAGCAAAACACACTGCAATGAAGATTTCAGCACAGGATTTGACCACAGATGAAGATATCCACTCTTAATACCAGGCTCTGATGTAGGGCTCATGTGAGAGGAAAAAGGATTTATGAGTCATGCTCAAACTTTGATTGGATTATCAGAAACAGTGCAGTTACTATGGGAAATTGCATCTTTACTTAAATTCAGTTATGTGAACAGATGAGTAAATGTACTATGGTGCTCACAGATGCAGCACTTTTAAGCTGTTGGCACTACATGCATGAAAGTAGAAAATAAGACCATTAGCATTGACATCATGGACTGAACTTAGTTTTGCCTCAGTGAAGCCAGTTCTAATGCGCATTTTCAGAGATAGGCATCAGGCAGTGCAGTGGGCATTAGACTGCTTATGTCACAGAAATAAAGTAGCAAACTGGGAAGATAAGAGAGCTTGGTGAAAATGCTACTATCCGGTACAAATCTACTAGACAAGTAAGGCAGGTGATCTGTACCTTCTGCACATCAGAGTATCTATCGCTTCACTAAAGACTATCCAAATTGAGGTGAATAGTTAACAGGAAAGCAAAATATCTGAAGATCTGAAAGCATAAAATGTAACTTTACTAACCAAAGATATGAATTCAGATGCAGAGATTTTTGTACTCAAATCTTTTGAGTTGACTGAAACAAGATGTTGGAAAACCCATTTTGAAAAAGTAGCATAAAAACTGCAACTTCTGGGGAAGGATGAATCCTTGAAACTAGTTGACCTCAGTGATGTTTTGCATGGAACCCTACCTGTTGGTTGCACTCAAAAAGGGCATTTGATTGTTTTCACAGAAGAACAAGGAAAATTTTCACTCATTTTCTGGCAGCTGAAAAGAATCAGAAGAGAGGTACACAGTATCATTGCAGGAAAACACTAATAGTGTCTGATACTCTATGTTGTAATGTACTCTGTTTCTAAATGTGCTGTATTCTGAACTTACAGCTGGTGACACAAGAGTGACACCTTTGAGATAACCTATGTCACAAACAACTACTCTTTGGTTGAGGCAATTAAATCTACAAACACTGTCAGAGAAAAAAAAAAGGCTTCACATGAAGATCATGTAATAATAATAACAACAATGTTGTTCTTCTTTCGGCTTTTCCTGGTTAGGGGTTGCCACAGCGGAACACCGGCCCACTAATGACTGGCAGTTGATTTTTACGGTGCCGAGGTGCCAGCCCGACGCCCAACCTTCAACGAAGGCACGCCCATTCATGCATGTCTTTCGAATGCCACTCGACCACGGGGAAGACATGCAGACGCCACACAGAAGGTGCTCCAGCCGAGAATTGAACGGGAGAACCTCTTGCTGTGAGGTGACAACGCTACCCCTGCACCACCACAGCTACATAATAATAACAATAATAATAATACATAAAGTGTTATGAATCTCAACATTCCTTTTCTCTTACTCTGCAAGTAAGTGTTTGACTCATCTGATTCACAGGGCTTTGATCAATCCAAGTTTTGTTGTTTGTCTTTCGGCTTTTCCTGGTAAGGGGTCGCCACAGCGGAACTCCGGTCCACTAATGATTGGCAGTACATTTTTTTACGAAACGCAGAGGTGCCAGCTCGACGCCCAACCTTCAACGAAAGCACGCTCATTTATGCACGCATGTCTTTCGAACGTTACCCAACTGCGGGGAGGACATGCAAACTCCACACAGAAGGCACTCCCAAGCCCAGCCGAGAATCGAACAGGAGAACCTCTTGCTGTGAGGTAACAACGCTACCATCCAAGTAGATTTCATTATTTCAAGCTTCATATAACAATGGATGGTTTCTTACAACAGACATCTTTTTAACGTATTTATACATTCTTACACTGTCCCTTTTATCAGTTTACAAAACATGCATCAATTTTCAAGGGATACCTATGAAATTTAATCTAGTTATGTGCCTTGATACTGCAGCTGTAAAAACATGACAGGGCTAAAATGGACAGAAGCAAAAATACAGAAGTTACAGCTCTGCATATAATGGAGGAGATCAAACCCAACAAAGAATCAAGGGGGCATTGAGAGTCACAGTAGAGACTGGAAAAGGCAGAACAATCCTGTTTGTGGATGTACAAAGGCTCCTCCCTCCAGTAGAAGGGAGGAATTATGAAAATTCTAGGTAATATCTTAAGACAGCAAGAAAAAGGAAATGTATTTTTCTAATGTGGACTTTGATATTAAATGGATCATGTTTAATATAGTCGTATCAAACAGCGGCCACAATTCCTGACATTCTAAATACAGCAGAACAGCCAAGATAAGGTTAAACAAAGGATCAAAGATGATCTGCAATACCTTTGTTTAAGTATGGCACTGTGTCATAGCTGTCAGGAAAAACTCTTACCCAACTAAAACTATGCAACAGTTTCGTCCACCTTCTCACTTTAGAACCTTGCTACTCACTAGCAAGAAATGTTCTTATCTCCATACTGGACAACATACTTCCCTTCTTAGATTCCACTGCCTGGCTAACACCCACAAGCTCCAAGCAGTAGAGAATATAACATGCAGATATGTGTTTCAGGCAGACTCCCACATGCAATGCTACAAACTACTATTACACTTCAAATGGAATAGCTGTCAACTCCAGAGCTGCATTCCTCTCGGCACATTATTATTTAAAATACTTGCTCAGGGCTACTGCCCCACCACCATCACCACGTTCCAAACTCCAAGTCAGACCTCCCAACTACACCCTGTGAAAAAACGCAGGTGACAATCTCCGTTATCTGACACTGATTCAAAACCACAACAGTTACCAATCTAGGAGGGTAGTTCTTGGCATGTGGCAAAGACCATGATGCTTGATTTGCGGGTCTATGTTACATGAACGAACGATCATAATGTCGAGTATAACATACTCGACACACTATGATCGTAAGTTCAAAACCTCGAAACCTTAAAAGCCTGAAACAAACAAAATTGAAAGATTTTGTTTGTCCCACACCTTCCCTACACTAACATACAAAACACACACATGCAACCAATGCATACAAACCACTACATACTCACATCATTCAAACACTAACACACCTACACAAACGCACCTACTTTTAAAATAAAGTGGGGGGCTTCACCCCCCACCCCCCCCAACTAAATATACCAACTCCCAGATCGCTGTACATTGGGGAAAGGGCAATTTCCCCATAATCACAACAAGCGAGATGTACAGCAATCTCAGAGTTGATATATTAAACAAAGCAGCCTGTGACGTAGCCATTCCGAACAGTGTAGCGTGTCTACGTCACACACTACACTGACTAGGATGGCCGACCAAAACATTTCGGAACTCTAAATTTTGGCATTTGGAGTGTCCGATTACATGAACGATCGATTAAAGGATGTTGAGTATGTTGTACTCGACATTTTGATAGTTTGTTCATGTAACATAGACCCTGATTTGCTTGGATTGATTAACAGATGGTTAGTATGGATCCAGTTGTAGAAGGAAGCAAAGCTACTTTGAGCAGTTGCTGTAGGTTGTGGGGATTTTTGCTGGCTTCAAGAACCAAAAGTTCATCTGTGCACATTACAATGTTAAAGTTGGGGAAGTTGTATGGCAGTTCATTAAAAGCAGACATAAGAGTAGAAGACCTAGCATGAAGCCTTGTGGCACTCCAGTGTGCACTGTGTCAGATTCAGAAGTAGTGGAATTGTGGTATACCTAGAAGGTTCTGCTGTCCAGATATAGTATGAACCACTGTACCATGTTAGAGCCAAAACTCAGTTTGGCCAATATGTGAAATAGGATGACGTGATTTATAGTTTCAAAGGCTTTTGTGAGATCTACAAATAAACCCCCTGTTAGAAGTACTTTTTCATACTGATGAAAATGGAATCTGCTGCAGTGAGATACAATCTCTTTCCAAGTGATCAAGCCCAAAAATTAGAATGGATAATAATAAAACAGCAAACAATTATAGATAAATAAAACACACATTTAATGCAAGTACTCATATTTTTTTCAACACTAAATATTCCAAAACTCAGGCTAGGAGATGTAACCATAAAGCCACACATTTAGTTGTGAGCAAATTCCTGGAATCACTGCTGAAAAACAGAAATAAAAGGCATGGATTTTACAATATCCAGAAGATAAGATATTGGATACAAAGAGTTGGAACAGGAAGATCATGCCAGATAAACTGGTTAATCGGGGTGCTAGATGAAAATATGGCTGTGGATGCAAACTACTTAAAACATTTCACATACTAATCTGTTCAGTGATTTACTGCATTACTAAAGCAAGGATAACTGGACAGGATGATGTAGAAAATCTCAGTAAATTAATTCCTTTCAGCTGTAACAATAGTGTTAAAGTGTGTTATCAAAAGAAACAATTCTGGGACCAGTACTTAAAGCTTATTTTTTAACAACACTGCAGAGACTGCAAAAAAGGAAAATGCTCCCTTCTTACTGACACAACATTTTGTAAAAGGAATTGATGGACAAAATGGTGTAAATATGAAATGAGACTTGCAAGGCTAGAAGAATTCCCCAAGATAAGCCAACTTAACTTCAATGCATAGAATGCAAAACAATGTATAGATCAAGTAAAAGCCTAAGCAAACAATACACACAACTGGGATATTAATTTTTTCTTACAAATCTCAAATGCAACAACGTAATATAAATAATGAATAATTAAAATGCTAAAAAGTAATGTATTTTAAATATGTTCTACTTGCATAAACAAAACAATGCAATTAAAACAGCTGAATACAATAAAACTGTCCAAGCATGTAATAGACTGAAAAGATCCCTAAAAGATCATTAAAATGATGACATAAAACAATGACAAAAAATATTAAGTCCAGTAAATGGTACTGTTTTTGAACTATGACCTAGCTGTAAGCAAATAATGTCAAACAGCAGCAGGGAAGGATGAAGAATATTAGAATATAAAAAAAAAGGTATAACATGAAGAAAACCACAGATCATCATGCATCTATGAAAGCAAACAGTAAGAGTCTGTCTCAGGTAGTGTGCTTTTCCAGACAGTTCGGTGCCATAAGGAGCTAGAAAAAAAAAACAGTTCAAGACAGACCAGCAAAGACTGTGTTGCTCCCAGTACAGAAATTATCAAGAGGGGGGACAAGAAAGGAAGAAATAGCTACCTTAATAATAAAACTCATTCATTAACAAGGTAATCCTGTTGTACACACAATCACTTTTCAGGGACAACCAAGGAAAAATGTCTAGTTAAGTGACTTACTCAAGGTCACAGAGTAGGCAAACAAGGGCTGGGAAGAAAAAACCCTGTACCACAGGAACAGTTTCACAGCCTTCACCCTCTGCATCAACTGCCAGTATAACAAAATGATAAATGAATCCTGGGTTAGTATACATTACATCCTAAACTAGGCCCATCAAACAAAACTAAGTATACCACCATAAGGGAATTCCAGGATGGTTGCACACAGAATAACAGCTTAAACTTCAGCTCTCCCAGTGTGAAAACAGAAACCCAGAAAAGAGAGCCAGTTAAATTGTCTTTCTCGGTAAATTTCAGTTACCGGCTAGTAAGGGCAATGCCTGGACACCAGTAAAAAAGAAATTCAGAGAGCCTGAAAGAGAATCAGTCAAAAAAGGTGAGAGAGAAAAACAAACTGCCCAGGAAGAATGTGGCAGCTGTTCATCAAAAAGCAGTTCAAGCTCCAGGTTTAGTGCAAGATGCGACTTCCAGTAATCTAGAGGAAAAATAAGTCAAATGTGCTCACAGCTTTTTTAAAATAAATGAAACACTGAAAGAGTATATCAACTCAAGAAAAGACTGGAAAAAATGGAAGAAGCTTTAAACAGATATTCAGATGGGCTGATAAAACAGCAAAAATTAGAGGTTGAAATGAAGAAAAAAATAGAATTAGAGGACAGAGCATGTAGAGGAAACCTGAAATTTTCTGCTGTACCAGAGAAACTGAAAGGAACGGACGTGCTAATTTTATGAAAGGACAAATAAGCAAATGGACTGATATTCCACAGCAGGATTTGTTAATTGAAAGGTCACATTGCATGTGTGCGCTAAACCTAGCCATGACAAAGCAGCTAAGACCTTTGCTATTAAAGATGAAATCCTACCAGCAGAGAGAGTAGATTCTAACATAACTGTGGCAGAAAGATAACGTACTAAAAGTTGGAAACAGTAGTGTGTTTGTGGAAAATGATTACTCACTGCAACCCAAGCAGAAGAGGAGTACATTTATCACAGCAATCAGAGAATGTCAAGAGGCAGGCATGACATTCAAGTTGCTGTATCTATACCCATCTTCAGAATATTTTTTTCCTGGAGCATCAAAGTCATTCTTTGATACAGAACACGCTAAGAGGAAATACAAAAGTCTGTCCAACAAAAAGTGAGCCAACAAGCTTCTTATTCTTTTGATAAAAAAAGTTCACAGACTATGCCAGTAAAACCTTTTCCAAAGCCTGAGAAACCTAAAATGCACAAGAGCTGACTAGAAGAGCCAGGAGTATGTTGTAAATGAACCAGAGACGACTGGATCTGGGAGATGGAGATCAACAGTAAGAAAACCAGAAATATAATCACCTGATACCACCTTTATATTTTCGTTGGTTATTGGTCTCATTTGGTAACGTTTTTAACACTATCTTGGGTATCTGGTCAGATCTTCTATTAATATTTCATAAAATAACTTGTACAAGGCTTTTTACATTTTAAATTTTATTAACACATTTAGAAAAATAAGGTGCTGCTATAGTATCACGTTCTAGTTCCACTTATTTGATTGTAAAATATTTGGTTGGCAACTAAATTCTATCATTTCATTAATTTGTTCCTTAAAATTATGAAGTTCTGTGTTTAGCAAACTTGCGCTTAAAATGTGTCTGTGGACAATCCCAACATGCTTAGGATACATACTTTTCCTATGTAGATACCTGTTCTTTTGAACATCCTTCTTATAAATTTTAATGTGCATTATTCCATCCACATTAAAAATAAAAATATCTCAAAAAATTAATTCCTTCCGATAAAAATGTCAGTTTAAAAGTTAAAAATGTAGTAGTTTCATGTAGATATCCCAAAAAGCATCAGCTCTATCTTCACCTCCTGACCATATAAAAAATCCACAAAACATTTATAAGGTAAAATATGTGAAGCAAACAAACCATTATAAATGAATTGTTCTTTCCAGTTTAATAATGTAGTATTTGTATAAGTGTGGCTTATAAAGCATCAATTACATTTGTGAAATACGATGGAAGAAGAAACTCATGCCCAAACTCACTTGCCCAAAGGTTTCTCAAATTCATTAACTCCAAAGCCACGGACCAGCTGTTAGACACCATCCTGGAGCTGGTACTTACCAATATGGCAGACCACTGTAGCACCTCCACTGTGAGGTCTTCCCTTGACAGATTCAATAAATCACAAATCAATCTCATTCGAAGCAACTATCACACCAGATCCCCCCCCCACTCAGCAGCAACTAAATTAAATGACTTCTTCAAAGCAGATCATTCTAAGGGATGGTATAAATAGCTTCACTGCAGCTCCACAGTCAGACGTAACTGGCAATTATGCCAAGTCCTACACCAATGCTTTTTACAAACACCTGTATAACTGCATTGACGCATCCTACCTGATAAGACCAAAACAAGCATTTCAAGGAAGAGCAAACCTGTCTGGTGAACAACTGCCATTAACAAGCTTTATAATAAGAGGTAGAAATTGTTGTCCAAAAGTAAGAGGGAGTGTACCCTAAACTGGAAACACTTCCTTCTCAGTTTAAACAAGCAAATAAGACTTCTTGTGAAGTCCTCCAAAGCAAACTATGAATCCAAATTAGTGTCCTCAAATAAGGACAACCATAAGGCATTCTTTAGTTACATCTGTTGCCTAAAAGGTAAGACCCAGTTTTGTGCAAATCTGGTAGCTAATGATACCACATACGGTGAGCCTTTGGACTTAATGAACTTGTTAGCCAACAGGTTCTGTGAAAATGTCACTCCCCTGTCCCCACCACACATATCCCATAACATTCCTTACACTGGTCCTCCACCTTGCATCTCTAGAAAGCAGGTCGGAAATGCCTTAACGTCAAAAACATAGCATCTATGGGACCCGATAACATCCCAGGGTACATCCTACATGGGCTCCAATAAGAATAAGCAACACCATTGGGTACTCTTTTCAATCACAGTCTAAGCACCAGATGAATGGAAAACAGCCACTGTTATTCCTTTGCACAAGGGTGGTGCTTCCACTGACCCTAGGAACTTCTGTCCTATTAGCATGACTAGCCTTATCTGCAAGGCCATGGAGTGAATCATCGTGGACTATCAACAAAGATATAGATAATATCCATACCATGACCTACTCAGATTGTATTTGTCAAAGAGAAACCATGCCTGTTAAACCTGGTAGACTTCAAGACAGTCACCAGAGCCCTAAACGATGGGAAAACTGTGCATACAGCCTACCTGGACTAGGCCAAGGCTTTTGACACTACTCCCCACTTAGGCATTATTGACAAACTCACCCAGCTAAGTATCAACCCTTGTATCGTTGGGTGGGTTGCTAACCGGCTCACTGATAGAACCCATACAGTCAAAATAGTGGAATCCATCTCCAATAGCAGACCTGTAAAGTACAGTTGTGTACACTTACCATAAATGTAGATGTTCGAGTGTATTCACTGTTGCAGTCATTACATTTGGGTAATCTGCTGGCAGGTTGCCCTCAGTCAGCCTGAATAACAAAGTCTTGGGTCCTGCGTCAGTTGCTGTCTACTCTTCCATGATGTCAGGGGTATAAAACATGCAGCCAACGCCATTTTATTCAGTTTTTTTTGCCCCAGATGTCAGGTGCCCCCTAAATGGGGAGCAAATATATATATATATATATATATATATATATATATATATATATATAAACAGAAATATATGTAAATGCACTTTTAGCAACATAAACTTTACCTTCATCTAAAAGCAAATACACCAAAAAGGCTTTAGTATATAGTGAAGGAAAGAAAAGGTATAGAAAAGGGGGATGGTGGGTGGGTAACCCAGACTGCAACAGTGAATACACTCGAACATCTACATTTATGGTAAGTGTACACAACTGTACTATGTTCTTCGTGTTTCACTGTTGCAGTCATTACATTTGGGTAGAATCCCAAAGCTATGGATGGGAGGATGGAACTAAACAGCATTAGGAGTGGCTATAAGGCCCTGCAGAACTGCAGTGGCAAAGCATGCCCTGGATTTGGAGAAGAGAGGCAAATGATAATGCTTTGTGAAGGTGTGAACAGAGCTCCAAGTAGCAGCTTCTAGGATGTCTTTGGTTAGAACCCCTCTGAGAAAAGCTGCTGAAGTAGAGGCAGCCCTGGTGGAATGTGATCTGATCCCCTTGGGCACAGGTTTACCGTGGTGCAAGCAGCAGAAACAAATGCAGTGGCTTATCCACTTTGAAATCGTCTGCTTTGATATAGCCTTCCCCTCTGACCCTGCAGCAAATGCTACCAGTAGTTGCTCAGACTTTCTTAGAGATCTGGTCCTGTTTAAGTAGAATCTTAGTTGTCTGTGTACGTCCAATGAATGCAGAATCCGCTCTCCCTTGTTCTGTGGATTTGGGTAAAATGTTGGCAGGTGAAATGTCTGGTTAAGAGCCACACTGGATACCACCTTAGGCATAAAAGAAGGATTGGTCCTGAGGGACACCCTGTCTGCGTAAAATGTAATAAAAGGCTCCACAGCCATGAGAGCCTGTAGTTCTGAAACCCTTCTTGCTGAAGTGACTGCCAAGAGAAAAGCTGTTTTCCAAGATAGAAATTTTACATCCGCAGTAGCTGCTGGTTCAGAAGGTGGCAGGGTGAGGTTTTCCAGCACAAAACTGAGGTCCCATGCAGAAGTTGGTGATCTTCTGGGAGGCCTTACATTTCTGGCCCCTCTAAGATACTGTTTAAGCAGAGGATGAGAAAAGAGGGGAGGCTCTGTGTTGTAATGAGCCAAGATGGCAGAGGCATGGATTTTTATTGATGAAAAAGATAGGCCCTTGTCAAGCATCTCAGTCAAATATTGTACAGAATCTCTTCCATTTATCAGCATAAGATTTTCTAGTACCGGGCCTACTGACTTCCAAAATGACATTCATCACAGATTTACTGGGGGGTGTTGTTTGAATAATTACATGATCAGCCATGCTGCAAGATTCAGAGTTTGGAGCTGAGTGTGCAGAATTTTATTGTTCTGCTGAGACAGTAGATGAGGTATTTGAGGCAAGAACGTGTTCAAAATCAATAAGTCCAGTATTGGACACCAAGAATTGTCTTTTCTGGGCACCAGGAAAAGTCTTGAATGAAAACCTTGTCCTTTTTCCTTTTCTGGTACTGGTTGAATAGCCCCCATATCCATGAGGGGCATAACTCAATAACCAACTCAATAACCATAAATCTATTTATATTATCGCCGTCTATCTTCCCCCAGGGAATAACTCAAACAACCTAGAAAATATCCTGAATTGGCTATCAACCAACTATCCCCAAGAGACAATAGTACTCGGAGACTTTAATATAAACTGGAATAGCTGTACCTCAGAACAACCCTCTACCCATCTTAATTTACATGGCTTTACTCAAACTATAACCTCCCCCACAAGGACCAATAAACAGAACAACACTGAAAGCACCCTAGACTGGATACTAATAAATAGACATCACCTAAGCTATAAAGTAGGTACTCTCCCTGAGGATATAAGCGACCATGCTCTAACCTTCATAATCAGAGACAAGACTGATATCCAAAATCCAATTACCTATAGAGCAGTGAGGAATAAAACAAAATTTAACCCTGATATTTTCAAAAACGAACTTAGAGCTTGCAACTGGGCACCCCTTAAAATTCTACCCCTTGAGGAAACAGTAATCTACTTTAACAGTAAATTTCTACACATTCTCGACCTCCACGCTCCAAAAAGGACCATTAAAATTAGAAACAAACCAGCCCCCTGGCTCTCAAAAGATACAAAACAAAAATGCTACTTAGAAATAAAATCTGGACCTTATGGTACTACCAAAACCATGAAGATCACATCAAGTTTAGACAGTTAAGAAATGATACAAAAAATCAATATTGTTAGATAAAAGAAAGTACTACATACAACTCCAAAATACCCAGAAAAGTAACCCCCAAAAATTTTGGGCAGGTATAAATACTCTCTTACACCCAGGTCGTACTGTCACCCCCCCACCTGTAGGTGCAGACCAGGACAATCCAAAGGAAGTAGCAAGAACCTTTAACACCTTCTTCACTGAAACCATTCAGTCTCTTTCCAACCAACTATCCCCCAATAGCTCACCTCTAACATCCCATAATACTACCTTACCTCCCCCATTTCATCTCAAACCCATCTCTACATCCCTTATCTGTACCCTTCTGCAAAACTCAAACCTACCACCATTGCTGCCGATCTCCTTCCTGCTGAATATCTACAGATAGCAGCAGATGCTATAGCCTACCCAGTTTCCATTCTGATTAACAGAACAATCTCTGAAGGTGCAATTCCTATCACATGGAAGATTGCACATATTATCCCCTTCATAAGGGTGGTAACTCTAGGGATCTATCCAATTACAGACCTATTGCCATACTCTCTCCTTTGGCCAAAATCATGGAGAAATGCATTCATATGCAACTGTTAAAACACCTTATAGACAATAACTTGCTAGCTAGCTGCCAACACGGTTTCAGGCCATTTCACAGTACTACTACTGCCCTTTTATCCTTCTCCAACTGTATTAATAAAAACCGCAATAATAACACTCTATCCTCAGCCCTCTTTATTGATCTCTCCAAAGCCTTCGACATGGTTAACCACAAACTTCTCATTAACACACTGAAAAACCTGTCCCTTGATACTCTTTCTATACAATGGTTTGAATCCTACTTAAGCAATAGGCAACAAGCAGTCTTGTGGGGGAACAACCTATCTCCCCATCTCACTAGGTGTCCCCCAAGGTTCTATACTTGGACCACTTCTATTCTCTGTCTTTATCAATGACCTGTACACTGTTATTCCTCAGGCCTCCTTAATACAATATGCTGATGACTCCACATTAATCTGCACAGCCCCAAATCCAGCAGACCTTCAATCTCTTACCCAAAAAGTGTTTAACACAGTTGAGGATTGGCTACAACATCAATGTCTTATCCTAAATCCTAAAAAAACAAAACTTCTACTTTTTACTCCCACCCATAGACACACACCTCTCAACTTTACTGTCACTTCTAACAATGGAACTATTATATCCCTGACTCTAACACAAAACTCCTAGGAGTACTAATTGACAATAACCTTAACTTTGAGGCCCACATAAACAATACCATAAAACAGTTAACAAAAACTAGGCTCACTATATAGAATCAAATCCTTTCTTACCCCACTAGCTAGATCTACTATTGCCCAGACCCACTTAATCTCTACCCTCCTCTATGCCTCCCCTATTTATACTAACCTCTCAAAAACCAATATGAACAAACTAGTAGTCTCATACAACAATATTGCAAGATTTGCAACTGGCTCTACATTTAGGACCCACCACTGTATTAATTATAAAAATCTTGGATGGCTAGAGTTACCCAACCTACTTCTACTTAATCAATTAATAATTGCCTATAAAATCCTGTACCAGCCTAGTAACACACCAATTCTTACCAACCTTATCACTCCCTACAGTAACCTTAATACCCTGCGCTCAGCCACTAAAATGCTAGTACTAACACACATAGCCAACAACAAGGCAGGGGACTCTCTATTTTCTAACACCGTTGGTAAAACCTGGAACTCTCTTCCCAGCGACCTAACCTCACTACCATCACTTACACAATTCAAAATCAGGCTTAAATCCTACCTTAAAACACATTGGCTATGCACCTGTCTTAACCCAGACTAACAACTCTTGTCTTCTCACAAAATTTCTAAATCTTATGTCTGCATAATCTACCTGCATACTGGAATCCAGAAGCTGAACCTGTCTTTCAACTAATTTGGACTATCTCTTATATCTTAATATCTCTCTTTGTCACTCTAGTATCTTATGTTAACACACCTCTTTCTAGCATGTTCTTGTACTGTACTTATTTACTTATTTCTTACCCAACTATTTTATTTCTATATGTTCTTTTCTGCATAAATAGCTAAATTGTATATAGTACTTCTGTTCCTGAAACTGTGAATTTATTTACTGTTTTTTATTTGATTAATGTCATACACTGTTTTGTACTATCGAGGAGCTTTTCTCCCCGGGCCTCTGCTGAAAATGGATATGTGTCCAGCTGGACTAGCCCGGTCAACAAATGTAAAATAAATAAATAAAAAATAAAATAACTTGTTTCTGAGCCTCTGCCCACTGATTTTGTGGCAGATCTGGCCATCCGTTTGGAATTGGCAAAGTATGGAAATGAAATCTGTACCCTTGGGATACTATGTTTAATACCCACTTGTCCTGGATAATTAACTGCTAATTTTGAGCATGAAGTGCTAGTTTCCCCCCAAGGGGGCTGCCAAAAGATAAGTGCTTGGTGATGGTATCGGAAAGTCATTGAGACTGCTTACTGTAGGGTTGTGCTTTGTTTCCTCCAGATTTGGAGGTGGAGGCACCCCATTGCTTTGACCTGTGATTGGTATCTGGAGCCTTTTGAGTGCCTGGATTTGCCTTGAGTGGCTCTGTTGGACACCAGAAAGGACCAATTTTTAGTAGGCCAGTGCCTACTAAACCTGGGTGGCTGCACTTGCAAGAAATATTTTACAGTTTGCATAGATTTAGCTTTGTCTTCCATTTTCTTTAAAAGCTCTTCTGCCTTATTACCAAACAGAGTATCATGCTGCAAGGGGGCATCCAACAATTTAGCTTTAACATGATCAGGCAGATTTTGCTCCTTGAGCCAGGCATGTCTTCTAATGACAGATCCAGTAACTGCGGTCCTGCAAGAGGCTTCCAAGGAATCAAAACCACATTGCAAAGTATGCTTTCCAACCTGTTCTGCTGAATGCAATAATTCCTGTAACTCTATTTTCCACACAATCAGAAATCAACATCATTTTCTGTTTCAGTAAGCCCATAACATGCTGTTGATATTTAAGCATATGAAACTGGCAGTTTAAGGCCCTGATTGCCAAGGTAGCAGACGTATAAACCTTCTTTCTCCATCTATCCAGCACCCTGGAATCTCTATCAGAGGGGGAAAGGATTTTTGGCTGTAGAGGCCTTTACAACCTTGGGACCCTGTGAAATAATCTCAGGGTCAGCAGCAGGATTTTTAAATAGAAATTTGTGGGAGTCAGGAACCCTGTAATATCTGTCTGGCTTACTAGGAGCCGGAGGTAGGGAATCAGGAGCCATGCTCGATTCCGAAAACACATCATCAACAATGTCTAATAAGGAGGGATTGCCAAATGCCTATGCTGAGGAAGAAGAAGAAAATCCCTAAGACTCTTTTTTGATTCAGAGAAGTCCTGACTCTCCCAGTGAAAATGTTCCCTTAAGGTATGCAAAGTCTCTCCAAAAGAGTAATCCTCAGAAGGAGATGCAGATGGGATGGATTTCTCTGCATCAGAATCCTCATAGGGTGGAATAGAAAATTCCTGATCAGAAGAGGAATCAGAAGAAATGGAAACCTGATCTGAAGATTTATAATCAAGGCCTCTCAGCAGGGGGGGGGGGGTTGGGAACCCCTGATCAATGTAATTAAGTCCTCAGCCATTTTGATCATCTGTTTTTTAGGCATAGGGGCCTGAGCACGTGGCTCATGCGTCAGTTTTTTAGACATAGAAGCTGTTTTTGACCTCGTTTTTGAGGCTGGCGTCGGTTGAATATAAAAATGTTGAGGCCTGAAAACACCCTCAGAAGCCAGTGCCTGCTCAGCGGCTCTGGACCCATCCAAGGGAGAGACATCAATACTCAGAATCTCGCAGCATACCAGACTCCGAATGGGTCTCGGTAGAGGCCTGCGACTCAAAAGAAGCGGGTATCAGGGGGGGTGCGAAAGCACCTCACTGAGTACCGGTGAAATGGCGAACCGGCGACTGGCTTAGGAAAACTTTGTCGTCAGTTTTGGACCTCAATGGTCTGTCTCTGTCTTTTTCTTTGTTTTTTGTTAACTCCAGTAGTCGGATTGCTAACAGACAACATTTCAGGATAATTAAACCTTGATCCAATATATTTAGAAGCAAAAATATACCGACGCTTAATAGTGTGTTGGTTAAATCTAGCACAAAACCGACAGCAAGGCACGTTATGATCTGGGCCTAGGCAAGGAATACAGTACAAATGAAAATCCTTATGAGGTATTTACTTCCCACAAGTAATGCAATTATTAACTTTTACTGACATCGGTAAGGAGCAAGAAAAAGTTTCCCCAATGGGGTATTTAGCTTTAGTTTGAAGACTTTGGTTCTGAAACTCGAATGCGAAAATTTCAGGAGTCGGCTGACCGGCACTTGCGAACTGCTTCTGCTTTGTGCACCGCGCGGCAAGAAAGACTGAATAAAATGGCGTCGGCTGCATGTTTTATACCCCTGACGACCTGATGTCATGGAAGAGGAGACAGCAACCGAAGCAGGACGCAAGACTTTGTTATTCAGGCCGACTGAGGGCAACCTGCCAGCAGATTACCCAAATGTAATGACTGCAACAGTGTTACACAAAGAACATCCAGTGGTGTTCCAGAGGAATAAGTCCTGTGACCTCCACTGTTCAGAATCTACTTCTCCAAAGTACAAGTAAAAAGTAATGGTCTATGGCTAACAAAGTTTGCTGATGACTGCAAACTGGGAGCGGTCACAGAATTGCCAAATTATATCAACATCCTACAAGAAGGTCTTACGCAAACAAAAGATTGGTGCCAAAGTCAAAGCCTTAAACTCAATGCAAAAAAATGTATTATCATCCTTTTCAGTAAGAGCGATGTTCCTAACTACCACATTAATAGAAACACCCTAAGCATGCAATCAGTGGTGAGAAACCTTGCCACACAGGTTGACAGCAACCTTACCTGTGATCACCATGTCTCCACAGTGGTAAGGACATTCTACATTGGTCATCTTACAAGTAAGAACACTGTCTCCAGAAAAAAAGAACTTGTAACCTCCCTGTACACTTCCTTCATCAGGTCAATAATTGAGTAGAACACCCCTTCTGGTATGTACCTTTTCAGGCACCTACAGCAACTGGAGAGAGACCACAAAAGTTCCTTACAAGGAGAATTCAAGGTATTCAGCATCTGTCCTATGTGGATTGGCTGAAATCAGTCACTTTACACTGTTTGATACAGACTACTCAGAGGCAATCTCTGCCTTGTGTGTAAGGTAATCTCTGACTCTGCTTTATTGGAAATGCTGCATATCCGCAAGTTTGATAGCGCACAAGTTACTCACTCTAAAGACCTTAACCCGGTATGTGACATTAACAGAACCTGCTGGAGGGACAGATTTGTCTCCTAATTCATGTCAAGCACAACACCTCTTTGGCCCTCTAAGCGCAATCTGGATGATTGGATGGATAAGCATAAATTCACCCCAGGGGTTCCACCTGTGTCTCTCCTGGACAGGAGCAGTAAGTGCTGATTGTAGAAACAAGGGCAGAACGTGGTTAGGCTTGTAAGGGCCCTAGGGTCATTAGCATAGTAACTTCCTATGATCCTACAAAACCTGGAATTATTGGACTTTTTTGACTTTGTTAAACTTACAGGGGACTCTAAAGCATATACCCTACTTGATGTCATTAATGTTTGGAAGAGCATTAAAGAAAGGAGAGGAAGGAAAGAGGTAACCAAGTAAAACAAATGTTGTTCTTAACAGTATTTTTATGAAATCTGACATATACACAAGCTATAAAGTTTTTTTTCAGTTATTTTGTGTGTAATAAGGATACTAAAGTAAAGAAGTATGCCTATTTTCCCTTTTTCTTTCTTCTTGTTTAATTATAAGAAATATAGGCACTGCAATGTAAAAACAGAAGAAAGCCTCAACAAAAGATGATACAAGTAAAACTGAGATGTTTTTTCTTAATTCTGCATATGAGAATGGCTGGATTAAGGCCTTTTGTTTCATCTAATATGTTTTTAAGGGGAAGCAAGTGAATAAAAGAACACAATGAATGTAATGAAAAGTTTTCTTCTACAAATAAATGTTCTCAGTGCAACATGAAGTTTGTAGTGGAAGGCAACTGTGTATCCAGTTCTCATGTGTCTGTAGAGACAAGCTGATAAGAGGGTAATAAAAACAGAATACTTCTTTCTTTCAATGGCTATGAGATAATGTTTTCCAAAAGCATTCAATATGTTTTCTACAGCTGGGAGAGGAATAAAGATAAGGCAAAAGCAGACAGCACTTAGTTTAAGTAGAAGCACAGGCTGTACCATGTGTGTTAGCATGGATAACCTTTATTATATATTAATTCAAGCCTCTGTGCGTGTGGCTGTCAAGCTGGGACAATTGTTCCTCTTAAGATGGTTAGACTTCATTATTTGAAGATGTTTGTAGCTAACACAGTTAATAGGTTCTAGGGGTGTTTGTGTTTGTTCGAGAGTTTTCATTAAAACAAAAAAGTCTTGCAAGATGTGACAGGTTCAAGTTCATGATACTTTTATGTTTGAAAAAGTAAGGCATTTTTTAATACACCTAAAGCTGAAATGCGAGCACCTAGGAAGTTACAACTGAATAATTAAGCTGATAAAGGGAAGCTATTGTTATGAATAGGAGTGATTTATGGGTGTAATGTTAAAATTTTTGAGTGAGTCTGCTACATTTATCAAAGTTAATAAGTTGTATGTTGATCAACATATTGATTTGCAGCTCATTCATGACATTACAATTGAAGATTATTCTTATATTTATGCAACAAACCCTATAATTCCCATATTATATGGATCACCCAAGAGTCATAAAAATAAGCAAAATTCTCCTAAGCACACTCTAGGATCAGGTAATGTTCGAATTATGGAACCCATAATCAGCCTATCTAGAGGTTATTTTGGAACCCATAGTTTGTTAAAATTTAAATTTGTGACACTCATGATTTTTTGCAACAAGTACATTCATGGTATGAACACATTGTTCACAAAGAATCCAAGTTTGTGACTTTAGATGTCAACTCATTATTTACTTTTATTCCTAATGAGTATGGATTACAAGCTACAGAAAGTTTATATGTATCAGTAGCATTACGACTTCTAAACGGATTGAAACTATTTGTATGTTATTAGACATTGTGTTGACTAATAAAGTTTTTATGTTTGGTGAAAAATATCTATCTTTTTAAAGAAAGGTGTAGCTATGGGAACACCTGTAGCTAACACTTACACAAATACTACATTATTAAACTCGGAAGAACAATTCATTTATAATGGTTTGTATGCTTCACATATTTTACCTTATAAATGTTTTGTGGATTTTTTTAATATTGTCAGGAGGTGAAGATAGAGCAGATGCTTTTTGGAATATCTACATGAAACTACTAAATTTTTAACTTTTAAACTGACATTTTTATTGGAAGGAATTAATTTTTTGAGATATTTTATTTTTAATGTGGATGGAATAATGCATATTAAAATTTATACGAAGGATGTTCAAAAGAACAGGTATCTACATGGGAAAAGTATGTATCCTAAGCATGTTGGGGTTGTCCACAGACAAATTTTAAGCGTAAGTTTGCTAAACACAGAACTTTATAATTTTAATGAACAAATTAAAGAAATGATGATAGAATTTAGTTGCCAACCAAATCTTTTACAATCAAATTAGTGGAACTAGAATGTGATACTATAGCAGCACCTTATTTTTCTAAACGTGTTAATAATAAAAAATTAAAATGTAAAAAGCCTTGTACAAGTTATTTTATGAAATATTAATGGAAGATCTGACCAGATACCCAGAACTGTGGTAAAAACATTACCGAATGAGACCAATAACCAACGAAAATATAAAGTTGGTATCAGGTGATTATATTATTCTGATGAAGTCCTAATAATAGGATGAAGGTGCTTAATAAAATACTATTGCTTGACAACATTTGGCTGGTAAGCACCTGATTCTAAGATTATCTTTTCATTGGTTAAAGATCTGACCAAATCATAGTTTTTATTAGGAAAATTTGTCTATTCTGTCAAGGATTCCTTAAGTAAAGAACACAGCAAGTGAAGAACCACGATTTACTTTTAAAAGGAATAGGAATCTGAAAGAACTGTTACGTTATAAAGATTTACAAAAAGTGAATACACTAATGTTATAACTAATTATACTGTTCCATGATTAAATAGTCAATTTTACACATGCATAATGACTGAATGTGTACTTAAGCATCCAGTTACTGATAAGGAATACAGCTTTAAATGTTTTGCTCCATGTAGTTTGGTTAATATCATGTATCAAGCAACATGTTGTAAATGCACTGCATTCTATGTAGGGAAACAATTATAAGAAGAAACTGAAAGAACACATTTGTGTGCTTCTGAAATTAGTTGTTACTAATGTGTTGTTTAAACATTTCTCTACTAATGATGACACCCTCTGCTTTAAATTTAGAATAATACAGAAAGTGTATGTTTCACCTAGGGGTGGAGATATTGTTAAACAAACTGAATATGCAGAGTCTACATGGGATTTCTTTATTAAGAGCTGAATATACACCAGGTGTAAATGCAACCATTAGTATTAAACCAGTGCTTAAAATAAGATCTAATAAGATACGACTTGTATTTATTTAGTATTTTATATTTATTAAATACACAATTTTTGTTATACTTTCACTTATTTTAAAGCTGCATTATTATGAAATTACATAAATATGGGTTTGTTGATTGATTGTTTAATGTATACACCTGGTATTTAAGAGTCCTTGATTTGTACAATTGTTAAGCTTACACTAAGGAAGGCGATTTGCTTGAATGTTTTGCGTATATTACGTTTTCATGGTTATATTAATTGTGAGAGGAGCTCCAATAGTGATAGAGGGGGAGGATAATAATGGTAGATTTGTAGTACTAAGGGGCTACTGGCAAGGGAGTGGGATTAACCTGGGATGTAATTATATTCTACTTAAAACTGCTACAATGGAGCACAAGAAATTTCTGGGAGAAATAATCATCTTTCAGCAGGGAATATTACTTATAGGTGGGGACTGGAATTTGATTTGCAACAGTGAAGATATACTGGGAGGAATATAACACAACAGGGTAGATTTTTGAAGAAATTTATGAAAATAATTAGTACAGAAGATGTCAATTCAGTAGGAGGAGTTTGGTGAGAATTTGCATATTATTCATTATTCCCCAAGGTACGAAAACTGGGCTAGGCCTTTTTTTTTTTTTTTTTTGAGGGCTTTCAATAAAAGAAAAAGTTTTGTAAGATGAGACATAGGCTCAAATAGATATGACAAGAAACAACTATATAAAAAGGTCACCCTACCAAACGGTGTATTCATGTAACACAAAAGCTGAAACTAAACATTTAACAAAAAAGGTGTTAGACACAAAAAGTGGGAATATTAACTTTTTAATATGATGGTTTCTGTAATCTTTAAATGTCTATGGTCTCTCAGATAAATACAAAAATATAAATAGTGAACTATATTAAAAATGTAAAGTGCAAATATCTATGTTACAGGAGACACACTTGGAAATAAATAAATATGAATTTGATGGAGAATTCATGATGGTTATTCACAGGAATACCTAGGACATAGGAAAAGAAAAGTACTTATATTAATTGCAAGAAGAGCTCCAATAGTGACAGAAGAGGATAAAAAAGATGATGATGGCATATTTGTAGTGCTAAGGGGCTACTGGCAAGGGGAAAGGATTACTGGCATGTATTTATATTCCACCTAAAACTGTTACAATGGAGCTTAATTAAACTGGGAATAATAAGTTTTCAGCGAGGAATATTACTAATAGGTGGGTACTGGAATTTGATTTGCAGCAGTGAAAATGTGTCTGGGAAGTGTCTGGAAGGGAAAGTATAACAGAGAAGGGCAAATTTCTGAAGAAATTTATGAAAATATTTGGCATGGAAGATGTGCATTCAGTAATAGGAGCTTGGAGTTGCATATTATTCCCCAAGATATATAAACTGGGCTAGGCTAGACAGACCTTACATTTCACAAGAACATGTGCATTTAATTGAAAGTCTTCATACATACCAAATAACTATTTCAGATCATGCACCAATAATAACTAAAATAAAAACACAGGTTAATGAAATAAAAATGAGACACTGGTGCTTTCCTACCTATCTGTTGAAAAGAGAGGAATTTAAGGAATGGGTAGAGGAGTTTATTCAATAACTATTCAAGAGGACAGAAATGAATACTGAAAATATAGCTAGGGAATGGGATAAAATTAAGGTGCACTTTAAAAATAGGTTGGAAATAAAAGAAAGGGAGCTATGGTTAAGAAGCAACAAGAATTATTAAAAGGGACTGGCAAATGTTAAAGTACTGCAGAATAGGGGGAATCTTACAATAAAAGAAGATCAACTGCAGAATGCCAAGCAGAAAATAAGGGATTACCTGGATAACATACACGAGTTTAGAAAGATTGCTGTTAAGCAACTGTTTTTGATAACTCTAGAGCACAAAAACGTTTAGCACAATGACTCAAGCAACAGAAAGGAGAAAGGGCTGTCGCCAAGCTTAGGGAGACTATAACAAGGAAAATAACCAGAGAACCTGTAGCGGTATTATAAATATTTCAGAAATTTTATGAAAATCTGTATAAAGCAGAGAAATATGGAAATCAAGAAATATACAAATGGAAATGTTTATGGAAGTAAATATGCCATGGCTAGAGGTAGATGAGGCTCAATTATGAACGGTTACGATACCAAGAGATGAGATGTGATGTATAACCAATCTACAGGAAAGTCCCCAGGAACAGATGGTATTCCTGTGGAAGTTTGGAAGCCAGGAGGGAAAAAAACTGATAAATATCTGGAAGGTTTTGTTTAATAGTATTCTAAGAGGAGGGGAAGTACCAACATCCTGGAGGAAAGCAGTGGTAGCTATAATACCCCAAAAGGGTAAAGATCCATCTTCACACGGGATCATTTCAATACTAAACCATGACTATAAAGTGCCATGTCTATAATGGGAAAAGTAATGCCAAAATTGATAGATATGGATCAATGTGGTTTTGTGGAGGGCAGGCAAACATTTGACAACATTAACATCCAGAGGCAAGCAGAATGTAATAAAATACCATTGCTGCGGGTAAGTCTTGATGCAGAGAAAGCATCTGACAGAGTAAGCTGGGAGTTTATGAGGTCAATGAAAGCATTTGCATTCCCTGAAATAATTACAAGGTTGATTAGGAAGATACATGACGTGGGGTCCTCTCTAATAATTTCTGCTTGAGCAGAGGAACCAGGCAGGGATGTCCTCTTTCCCCTTTGTTATTTGCATTATATTCAGGACCACTGGCAAAGAAAATAAGGGACCCAGACATTCAAGGATATAACTGGAATGGTAGTCAAGAAAAGCTGGCTCTATTTGCAGATATTACTTTACATCTGGCAAAACCAGAAAGAGACATTACAGTGCTGTGGAACATTTTGAGACGTTTTGAAATCTTTTTGGGATACAAAATTAATGAAGCTAAAACACAGGCAATAGCGGTAAATTATGCACCCACATGTGAATGGGTTCAGCAATATCCATATTTATGGATACATGATAAAATGAAGTATTTAGGACTATGGATAAAAAATTATTCTGGTGTGGCAGCTAAGGATATGAGGGAAGAAACTAAACAAAAGATAATACAAAAACTAAGAAAATTGAAGCTTTGTTACATGGATATGGATAGTAAGATACAAGCAATTGAAATGTTTTTAGTACAATTAGTCTTATACACAGGTCAAAGGCACCTGTGGTGGTGCAGCGGTTAGCGTTGCTGTCTCACAGCAAGAGGTTCTCCGGTTTGATTCTCAGCTGGGGTGCCTTCTGTGGGGAGTCTGCATGTCCTCCATGTAGTCACGTGGGTTTCCTCCGGGTGCTCCAGTTTCCTCCCACATCCCAAAGACATGCTGTAGGTGGATTGGATACTCTAAATTGGCCGTAGGCATGACTGCATGCATGTATGTGCCCTCCGTGGAAGGTTGGGCGCTGGGCTGGCAACTCGACACAGTAAAACTCCACTGCCAATCATGATCAGACAGGTGATCTGGTGTGGCGACCCCTAACCAGGAAAAAGCTGAAATAAGTCGTCTTATACACAGGTCAAGCATGTTTTTATCAACCAGAGGAGAAGTTGATGATAGCAATTATAAAGAGCTGACAAACTTTATCTGGGAGTGGAAGATGGCAAGAGTCAAGTGGAATAAGCTGATTCTTCCAGCAGAACAGGGCAGATTGTGATTACCCAATTTGAAGGGGTATTTCAGAGCTACACAGTTAAGGCTTCTATACATAGCACAAGGAGAAAACTATAATTCAAAGTGGAAAGGGATAATGATGAAAGCAGGGGGGAAGCTCAAGAAACAAGGAGAGATTGGGATTTTGGATGCAGGCCTTCAAGAAGAATAACAATAATTGTACATCTATAAAGTAGCAGAAAGTATTCTAAGAACTAAGCAAACACTGGGATGGAGAAAAGAAATTCTTCTGATAGGCATGACTGCAATTAGGGATAAAGACAATAGCCAAGAGGGGGCTGGAATTTATTGGAGAAACCCGGAAAGGAAGCACAGTATTAGGAGCAAATAACTATAGAGGGAAAGGTAACAGAATGGGAAGACACCAAACATGTATTTGGATTGCAAGTTAGAGATTGCCTTCCCTATCAAAGATTGATATCAGAGCATAGGCAAAAAGAAAGAAATAGGGGCACCCTAAATGAAAGACTGGCGCTGGTAGACATTTTAGTAGACTCTAAAACAGAAGCTGCCATTAAAAAAGGAATAATTAGTAAAGCATATAAAATATTGTATTATGACTATAAAAATCAATCAGAGGTGGTTAGAAAAGACTGGAAATGGAGATTAAAGCAATTCACAAAGAAAAAATGAGAGGATATATTTACGTCTTCCAAACATGCAACAAATGTAGAAGATTTAGGATTTTTGTTTGGAAATGTTTACATAGATATTTTTATACCCCAAGTAGACTCCAGAGAATTTTTCCTCAGGTAGACAGCAAATGTTGGTGGTGTAACGGGGAAGAAAGAGGCAATCGTAAACATTTACTGGGAGTGTGGTGAGTTGGCCTGACTAAGAATTATCTGTAGGAATCAGTGTCAGAGATTTTGGATGGGCAGATTAGTGTGACAAAGGAGATCATTTTTTTTGACCTATGACAGAATCGGAATTACCTAGACATGGTATGGCCTTGCTATGTCTAATTATCGTAGCTGCCAAAAAGGCAATTACTAGAAAATGGAAACCAAAATCTTAAGCAACTATACTAGAAGCAGGGAATATAACTGAGAGAAATCAAATGGAATTGAGATCTTTAGAAAATGGCAGGAGCAAACTATATAGGAAAAAATAGGAATTGTGGGAACGATATATACGGGGAGGAATGAGGTTTAAAAGAAGGCAGGACTTAAATGAGCTATGTAATGTTTGACTGAAAATGATTGGGTAGATTATAAGTGATGTACAAAGTGTGCAACTGAATGTGTGTCAGTTTGTGATGTAAAATGCTTGCAACTAGGATTGTGTTGGTGTGGTTTGTTTTCATTTATATAAATGTATGACTGCCTATGTCATAAGTGATGGTTTAATAAACATGCTTCTTGCTTGAAAAAAGGGCAGGAATGGATTCATTTCTGTAATGTTGCTTAGGTTATATGATATACAGCAATATATGTGAAATATAATGTTTATAAACTTGAACTTGTTAAGACAGTTTGATTACTTTTATATAAATGTAAACTTCTCTATGTCATAAGTGATAATTCAATAAAGGTGTTAAAAAACCTGGGCTTGACTAGACAGAAATTGTATTTCACAAGAGCGTGCATTTAAATGAAGGTTTTTATATGTATTCAATAACTATTTCAAAAGAAATAGGAGATCATAAGTGGAAGGCCACACTGGTAGAGTTTTTAGTAAAATCTACAACAGAAGCTGCTGTTAAAAAAGGAATAATTAATAGGGTACATAAGATATTGCATGATAACTATAGGACTCGAGAGGAATTTAGAAGCGACTGGGAAGAGAGACTGAATAAGCAATTCACAAAGAAATAATGGGAGGATATATGTATGTATGTATGGCTCCCAAATATGCAACAAATTCTAGAAGATTTAAATCTCTGCTTGGAAGTATTTGCATGGGTAATTTTATACCCCAAGCAGACTCCAAAGAATGTTTCATCAGGTAGAATGTAAATGTTGGAGTTGTGAAGGGGAAGAAAGAGTTAATTGGGAACATTTTTGGGAGTGTAAGGAGTTGGCAGACATTGAACATTCCCCTAAAAGCAACCGGAACATTTAAAAGGCTGTATTCAATTCTATGTCCTTTAAGTTAACTTTTTTACTAAACTGTTAAGCTACATCTAGCCAAACATGGTGTGCACAACAAATGAGATGTCTCCAACAACCTTTATGTTTTCTCCCTATTAACTGGTTTAAAGATACCTTGTGTCCCTAACATCTATGTCTTGTGCCTTTCAATGTTTTGTAGCTGCTCTCGTCCCCTCCAATTTCACAACGAAGTATAGCTGTGGTTAAATTAAACGGCATTGTATAACAAACTGTACATACTGGGATTAATTCTCCAGTGTAGAAGTGCTTCCCACCAGCTGAATATTACTCTCATAACTTTATACAATAGTAGTACCGACCCGAGTTAATTTCCATTTATTATTCTGATGGTCTCTGGTGGTCTAGGCTCGCCTGTGGTCCGGGCTCTTGGAATACCTTACTCACAACTACCCAGCCTTCCACTGGTATACAAGTCTGAACTAAGGCAGCCATTGGAGCACATATCCAATCTTCCCCCATCAATCCAACCCTTAGATTAACATATTAGAGCTACCCTGCTTTCCACTGGGACACAGAGGAAATCTTGGTCACCCATTAGCGCTCATGTTCTGGACTTCACCCTCCATATACAGCTTCTGATTAGACATTATATAGTACAGTAGACTCTGTGTGGGTGCTGTTTTCAACTTTCCGGCTACGTTCTCCCTTTCAACATCCATCTCGTGGTGTGTTAGCTAGGTAAGAATGGCATAATTTACTCTGAGCAATTCCTTTATTTGTACTATACAACGTCTGATTATTTTGCTTAATTGTCCTTTGCAATGGCATAATTTTGAGTGGATGCAGTATATGCTATACAGTCTGTATGTTTTAATAGTGAGTTACCTGTGTTACTATTAAATTATGTGCGTTATTTTATTAGAAGCTATGAATGCAGTTTAACCAAGAGTCAGGTGTTCTACTTTTAATGCAAGTGCTTCATTATATTAGAAGTGATGAATGCAGTTTAATAGCAAGTTAGCTGTTCTACTTTTAATGTAGGAGCTTTATTTTTTGAGAAGCTACAAATGCAGTTTCTGAAGCAGTGCTTCTTTGTCTCATTATTTACAGTGATTAGCTCATTTTATCACAGTTATATAATACACAAACGTGTATTTAGCTCGTTTTATGGCAGGTACACTATTTCTCTGCAGGTTCATAGGTTTGACTGTAGGACTTTTAAAATTTTGCTGCTGTGAAAGCTTCATTTGCCTTAGAATCCTATTAAGCATTCACTTATGATTCCCCATTTATTTTGAAACAGTAATTCGTCTAACAGGTGCATTCAGCAGTAAAGAAACTCTTTTTAATTCCATTTCTTTTTCCTCTTTTCTCCCATCTGCATAGCTTATTCCTTGCTTAATCTCTGCCATGTGTCCCCCATCCAGAACAAGAAACTGGAAAGTTTTTAAGAAGCTGATAATTATAATCACTTTCTTGCTTTTCCTGCTTCATCTCAGCTGTGCGGCACCCCGCTAAAAGCAACCGGAACATTTAAAACGCCATTTTCGATTGTATGTCCTTTAAGTTAACTTGTTTACTAAACTGTTAATCTACATCTATCCAAACATGGTGTGTGCACACCAACACAAGATGGCTCCGCCAACCTTTATTTTTTGTTTTCTCTCTATTAACTGGTTTATAGATAGCTCAGGTCCGTAACTTCTATGTCCTGTACCTTTCAGTGTTTTGCAACTGTCCTTACCCCTCCAATTTCACAACAAAGTAAAGCTGTGGCTAAACTGAACAGCATTGTATAGCATAACTTAAATTGTATTGACTAGGATTAATTCCCCCGTATAGAAGTGCTTCCCACTAGCAGAATATTACTTTCATAAATTTATACCATAGCAGTACCAACCCGAGTTCATTTCCATTTATTTTTATGACCGCTTCTGGCAGTCTAGGCTCATCTGTGGTCTTTGCTCTACCTTCTCCATTTGGGATCTCTCCATTCCCCTACCCCAAATTCCCACCCACCCCCACTACATCTAAACTTGTAGTCTGTTTACTCTACCCTCTCAATGTACTCCATCCAATCAATCAGAATATCTCCCCTTCCTGCCAAATTGTACTCGCCCTCCCCTCTTTACTTTATAGCTTACTTCTACCCTCTTAACTTCCTTTCTCCATTAACTCCTCTCCCATTAAGCTATCCTATCACCCATCTTATCCACATACTCTACTACACAAACTCTCCCTACGGCTACTGTCCCACCATCAGAGAAAAATAACTCTCTCACTATTTTCTATTTAATCTCCATACACCATTTCTACTTCTATACCTAACTTACTACTTCTAAGCTTGTGGTGTGCTACCCTTCCCTCTTACTACACAAAATATACTCTTCACTATTCATTACTCATTTCCTTTTTCTTCAGTTTCTCAATTCTTCCAGTCCTAACTCTACCATGTCTCTCAATTCCCTGCTTGCATTTATACTTTTCTCCCTATCTTCTCTTTCATCTTACTTAGTATCTACACTCTTCCCTAAGGAAATGCCTCTTCCTCCAGTTTCACACATTACTACTCCATATCCATCACTCCTCATTTATTTCACATGGACTATAGTTTCTTGTTTAAACCTAAACTTTATCAAACACCACTTTACTTGTCTAAACCTAAACTTTATCAAACACCACTTTACTTGTCTAACATCAGACTTACTATACTTCCAAACTTAAAGCCTTTCTTTCCTGTACTGTCATTAAAATTTCTGCTACTCTGTGATGACATTCACCATAACCCAAGTCCCAATTTCACACCATCCCTATCCCAAGCAAAATCTCCAGCTTCACACAAACTCAAATTTGCCTCCGTAAACATACGTAGCATATGCAATAAAGTCACCAAACTACATGCTTGGATAACTCTAGAATCCCCTGACATATTAGTAATCACTGAAACCTGTCTCAAACTTCACATCAAAGATACCGAAGTACTTTCCCTGAGATCAACATGATTAAAGCTGACTGACTCAAAAGAAAAGAAGGCAGTGTAGCCATACTATATCCAGTGCAGTCATACTATATCCAAACTCCATCTCTTAACTTTTCATAACCATCCTATACCTTCCTTTGACAAATCCAAACCAATTAGCAGCTATCTTAACCTAAATAACAAAAGCCAGTGCATTATTGCAGTGTACTTACCATCTGGCAACAATCTATTAACTGTTGAAAATATCTTATCCTGAGTGTCAGCCAATATATTTATAGAAACATAATGCTATGGGAGGTCAACATTGACTGGGAGACACATAATTCCCAATTCCCTACATAAAGCATCAACCTCTGTTTTTTCACAGCTCATAAAACTCACCCAACTTTACCAACTCATACCAAAGAGGCTCAATTATTGATTGGATTCTAGTCTCCCACCCTAGTAACTACTCCCAGACTCTAGTGATCACCACCCAATCTACACAACTACACTTATCTCTTACCCTTAGAAAACAACATACTTACAAAACAGTATGTAACCTAACCCACATTAACCAGCAGACCTTTACAGATGTACTAAATTCTATTAACTGGTCTTTCCTTAAATATTTACCCCTTGATGAGGTAGTTGATAAATTCAACTCTACATTCCTAGACATGTTAAACAGATTAGCTCCTGCCAGAAAGAAAAGAGCCAACTAACTTTTCCCCCTGGCTTTCTGTAAATACCAGGATCTTTCATGTAAAAAAGAGAAGGCCTGAATATGCTACTCCAAACAGAAAACACAACATGGTCTACAACACTTTAAAGCACTGCATAACCTTGTAAAAAAACATGCAAACCTAGATAAAAAAAACAATTTTATGTAAAACTTCAGGATCAGCATAAAACCACTCCAATTACTTTATGGCAAACGATCAAAAAATTATACATACTGGAAATAATTCTGCCCTTAAACCCTCCAGTAACAGTACTTCTGACATAGCATCTCAATTTAACGCTTATTTCATCAACGGCATAATTTCCATTACCAACAACTTCCCGACATCACCTTCTACTTTCTCTCATCCTCCTAACTGCCCCTCCACTTTCTAAAATACTGTACAACTCCTCATTCTCACAAACAGCCTCAACACTACTTCAACATTATATTCCATCGCACAATGTTCCTCTAACAAGCATCTACTATCTATTTAAAAAGTTCAAATGGCGTTAGCCTGTAGTCCCACTGTGTTGCAAAAACCTGGAATAGTATTCCAGAATCAGAGTAATACCTCACTATTATTCCTTCAAATCACAACTAAAAGAGCATCTGTACAACAAATGGATCTGCAAATTCTCCATGCCAACTTAGCACCCATTTCTAATTTTAAATCTTGAACTTACTGTTGACCTGCTAACTTCCCCTCCAGCTTTTATTTTATTCTTATTTCTGAAGTTATATTATAGTAATTCCTCTAGACCCTTCCTACTACCCCTCATGCTTTCCTTTTTTCTTGCTAATCTTTACATCAGTAAATCTCATCGATGAAGTAATCCTGCATTTTTCCTTTCTTACTTCACCTTTTCAAGAAATCCTATTTGTACTGAAAAAATGCTTCAGCAAGATTGCATATACTATAACTTATTTTTTCATGTATTTTTTTCATGTATCCATATACTGTATTTTTTGTAGAAGTGATAGTCACTATAACCAATATAAAGTTGTAATCTAACTTTAACATTTATTTTTCATGTACCCATATATTGTACATTTTGTTGTGGCGAAAGTCTCTGTAATCAATGCAAATGAAAAGTTATGTACCTACCATAACGTTCCATGTTAGTTGTCTTCTTCTCGCCTTCTTTCTTGCTGGATGGGTTCTCGGCTTATACCAAAGCTCGAGAGCTATTTTTACCAGCTCGAGGTAACCCTGTACCCCACAATGCTATGCGCTAACTACCCAGATCTCATTTGATAGCTAACACTATAGCAGTTCTGTCCCCAGAACAAAGGAGAGAGAGGCATACCCATATAGATAGCCATCCCAAGAAAAGGATAACCACTGGAGACCATACTGGGCAAAAAAGAAGGCCCCATAGGATCCTAATGGTCTGTCCAGGCTAGGGGGTTGGAGAGCAGGATGCAAAAAAGAAGGCGAGAAGAAGACAACTAACATGGAACGTTATGGTAGGTACATAACTTCTCAATGTTAAGTTGTCAATCTCGCCTTCATTCTTGCTGGATGGGACCGGATCCCTAGCACCTCAACCCTGGGAGGCTCATCGGAACAGACTCTTGAGGACGGTGGAACCAAAGTTAGCTCGGCTTCTGGAGGCCATATCCAATTTGTAATGAGAAATAAAGGTATGGGGAGAGGCCCATGTGGCTGCCGCACAAATTGAATCTAAAGGCAACCTGTCCTGAAAGGCTATTGACGTAGCTAAGGCTCTAGTTGAATGGGCTCTAGGTTTTGAAGGAAGCTTTTGACGCCTCAGTTCATAGATGAAAGTGATGACAGAAGCCAACCATCTAGAAAGGGTTACTTTGGAAACTGGAAGGCCTTTCTTCCCTTCAGCATAAGATAGGAAGAGCTGCTCAGATTTCCTAAATTGCTTGGTTCTATCCAGGTAGTAACGGAGTTGGTGATGAACATCCAAGAAATGCAACTTTTGTTCCGCTCTGTTGGAGTAATTAGGGAAGAAAACTGGGAGATCGATAGTCTGGTTTAGATTTGCCTCAGAAGATATCTTGGGTAAAAAAGAAGGGTTAGTTCTGAGGGACACTCTATCTTTATGGAAAACCAGATAAGGAGGACGAACGCAAAGGGCGTGAAGTTCCGAGACTCTCCTCGCAGAGGTTATGGCCACTAGAAACAAAGTCTTCCATGAAAGTAACTTCAAAGAACAGGAAGCAGCAGGTTCAAAGGGAGGGAGAATCGAGGAGGTTAAAACTAGATTCAAATCCCACCAGGGGCTTAAGTAAAAAGATACCTTTAAGGAAGGCTTTACAAAGTTTATGAGACATAATAGAGGAGTCTGACAGGCCAACATGAAAATTTGAAATGACCGCTAACTGGACTCTGATAGTGGACGAAGAAGATCCTGATTGAAAAAGTTCGGCCAAAAAATCCAGGACCGATTGGATAGCTGCCACAAATGGGTCTATGTTCCTAGATTTTGCCCAGAAAGAAAAACATTTCCATTTGCTGGCATAAATCTTCCTGGTAGAAGATTTGTGAGAAGCTAAAATGATGTCACGCACCGAATGGGAGATAAAGAGAAGCCTGGCTAAGGTTGGAAGTGCAGCAACCAAGCTGTGAGGTTGAGAGAGGGGAGGGATTGGTGCAGCTTGCCCGACTGATGGGTCAAGAGATCTGGAACTGGGTCCAGATGCCAGGGCTGCTCCAAGAGGTAACGATGCAGGAACGGAAACCAGATTTGTCGAGGCCAGTGTGGATCTCAAGGCGGTAGCTTTCTGAATCAACTGAGTGATTAATGGAAAAGGGGGAAAAGTGTACAGGAGACCCCGGGGCCAATCGTGGACTAGGGTGTCTCTGGGGGGGTGGCCGGGAAGAGAGTGAAAAATTCGTGGCACTTGCTGTTCTGGGGTGTTGCGAAAAGATCGCAGCAAGGCTGACCCCATTTTCCGAAAATTTTCTCCACTACTGACTGCTTGAGAGACCACTCGTGCGGCATGAGAATGGCCCTGCTCAGCCTGTCCGCTATGACGTTGGACTTCCCGGGGATATGCGTTGCTATCAGAAACCGCTGAGAGGAGATCGCCCACTGCCAAAGTCTGAGTGCTTCTCGACATAAGGGATAGGACTTGGTTCCACCCTGCTTGTTGATGTACCACACTACGGACATATTGTCCGTCTGAACTGCAATCGTCCCGATGGGAAGAGAGTCCTGAAGGGCTTGCAACGCTAAAGGTACTGCTCTCATCTCCAGGACATTTATGTGCAGGTGGCACTCGAAAGGTTGCCAAGTGCCCTGGACCGTCCTGCCCTGAAAATGCCCCCCCCACCCGATCAGGGAGGCATCCGTTGTCACTGTAGCAACCGGGGGGGGGAGAACAAAGGGTCTGCCCTGAATCACTTGAAGGGAGACCATCCACCAAGACAGG
The DNA here is from genome assembly GCF_019279795.1 of Protopterus annectens. Classification (NCBI taxonomy): domain Eukaryota; kingdom Metazoa; phylum Chordata; order Ceratodontiformes; family Protopteridae; genus Protopterus; species Protopterus annectens. Next base: position 1,383,140,943 of record NC_056729.1, read on the forward strand.
TGTTTCTTGCATGATTGGGTTATTAAAATGTTGTGTGACATCGGGAGCTGCTGGAAGGACCACTGAGAGCAGAGCATCCACTGAAGGAGTCGCATGTGGAAGCGAGCTAAGGGAAGTAACGTAATGGCAGCTGCCATGAGACCTAGAGTCTTCAGTACAAACTTGGCCTGGATTTTGTTGTTCTGAAGAAGGATATGAACATGTTTGCGAATATCTGAGACTCTTTGTGCCGTTAGTTTTGCAGATAGTTCGACTGTGTCTAATATGGCGCCTATGAGGGTAATAGACTGACAAAGCGACAAAGCAGACTTTTCGAAATTTATGGAGATACCTAGCTCTTCGCAAATCTGAATGGTGTAATCTCTGGACTGAATAAGTTGACGCCTGGTGGTGGCAGTAAGGAGCCAGTCGTCCAGATATGGAAACACCTGGAATCCTTGACGCCTCAGATGAGCCGTAACCACTGCCATACATTTGGTGAACACTCGTGGGGCTGTAGTGAGACCAAAGGGCAGGGCCCTGAATTGGTAGTGACTGGCCCCCAGCCGGAAGCGGAGAAACCTCCTAGAGCGCCTGTGCATTTTGATGTGGTAGTACGCATCCAGAAGGTCTATAGAGCACATCCAATGGTCCTGGCCCAAAAAGGGTAGAATGGACTGTAGCGTGACCATCCGGAACTTCGTTCTTTGAACAGACTTGTTCAGTCTGCTGAGATCCAAAATTGGTCTCCAGTCCCCTGTCTTTTTTGGTACCAAAAAGAACTTGGAGTAGATTCCGGATCCTTGCTGGTCTTCTGGGACTGGTTGGATGGCCCTTTTTCTTAGCAGTTTTGAGATTTCTAATACTGCTTGTTCCCTTAGACCGGGTGGAACATCTGGAAGGGGCCTTTTTGGCTGTTTTGGGGTGTGGACAAAGGGAATTTTGTAACCCTCGGATATGATCGACCGTACTCATCTGTCTTTGGTGAGGGAAAGCCAGGCTTTTGGGTACAGTGATAATCTTCCCCCGACTGCCTCCGAAGGTGGACAGTCGGGCAGCTTCTCAGGGATGCTGGAAGGGTTGGCCAGAGACAGCTTCTCTGCTACCCTGATTCTGCGGACCCCCTCTGCCCCTGGGGCGGCGTCTGTTATTGTCCCCCCCTCCTGCCTCTAGAGGGGAACCCACCTCCTGCATCTGGCGCGACTCCCTGTGGTTTGCGGAACCACATTTTTCCACCTTTCTGACATTTAGGGTATGGTCTAGATGGGGTGGAAAAACGGACTCCCATGGCAGAGAGAGTCTTACCTTCTTGTTCACATCTGGTCAAAGTATCCTTCACCTGAGGTCCAAACAATGCCGAGCCATCAAAGGGAGAGTTGGTGAAGGACGCCTTAAAGGGGTCAGCAAAGTTACAAAGCCGCATTCAGGCGTGACGTCTTAAGGCCACGCCTGTACTTGCAGCCCTACTCGCCCCATCGGCCGCATAAGAAATAAGCCGCATGGAGGAGTTAACAATCGAGTTTAGGGTTGCCAGCTGGGAGTTGATTTTGTCCTGAGACCCCGCAGCTGTTGGATCCTGTAGGGTATCACCCATTTCTTTGAGCGAGTCTCTTTGAATGCGGGTGAAATGACATAAGTAATTCAGAGACCGCATGGTAAAGGTCGCTGAAGAAAACATTCGCTTGCTGTACCTATCCATGGTCCTAGATTCCTTCTTAGGAGGATGGATAGGTACTGAAGGATCGGCCAGTTCCTTCTTAGTGGCTGCTGCCACCACCATGGCATCAACAGGGACACCCTTGGTCAAAAACTGTTTATCAGAAGGGGCTGTGATAAATTTTGAAGGCCTCCTTGGGGTAGGTTCCATCGAGCCAGGGGCCGTCCATGCCTTCCTGGCCACCACTTCCATAAGGGGGTCAAAGGGCGGAAACACCCAAGAGGTGGAAGGGCAAGAACCAAACGCCTCTAGGTAGACTGACTCATCCTCGGAAGGATTGAGGGTAGACCAGTCCCCCCTCTGCTTAAGGATCTCAAGGATGTCAGAAAAGGAGACATCCTCAGAGGGGGATCGTGGGGACCCTTCCGACTCATCCAAGTTGGTGTCAGATGTGACGGACTCAGGGGAGTCCACATGCTTCCTCTTACATTTCCTCTTCCGAGGGGGCTCCCCTGATGGATCAGGGGAGGCCTCAGAAGAGGAGGATGCTCCCAATGGGGGCCCCTGAGGCGTAGGATCTCTGCGGTCAGGGTCGAGAGGATGGGTAGAGACCGTAGCAGGCACTACAGTGGGAGGAGCTGAGGGAGCCAACCGAGGAGCAGGCACAGGGGCCAGCACACTCCTCATGACCTCGAAAGCACCCCTATCAGGCAGGGAAGAAGGTCCCCGCTCTGAAGAGATAAGGACCCCTCCCGGCACCGAGAGGGATGGCCCCAAGGCCAATGTCGGAGCCAAACTCACCTGCGCCGAGGCTCCGAGAGGGAGAACGGGGTCGGACAAGGGTCTGATGCCACTCGCTCCCTCAGAGCCGAGGGAGTCACGGCGCCCGGATCCCTCCAAGGATGGCACCATAGAAGAAATCGGAGCTGACGACGGAGCCGAAATGGGTGGTATTGGCTCCGTGTCGACGGTCCCAGCTCTCACAAACTCCGGCTCCGAACTCAGGGGAAGAGTCAGAGGAGAAATCGACGATGGAATGGGGATAGCCACTGTCTGTTGAGAAGAGCTATGAAGCATCTGGGCCAGTGCCTGCGACTTAAGGAGTCTGCTAACCACCCTCTCGAGGTCATGGTCCAAAAGCCCGGAAGACCGAGAGGAATGGGACCGATGGCTGCGCTCCGAAAGCAAAGAAGATCTCGGAGCCAAATGGATAGACTCCAAAGAAGGGGACCTGGAGCGCTTACGACTCGAAGACGGTTCCGACGTAACTATCGGAGCCGACTGAGTTCTTGAAGCCTCGGCTCCGGCCAGAGCCGATGCAGAAACAGAAGTAGCACCACTGGTCAGAAGCTCTGTACTCGGAGCTGACGATTTAGTGGGCTTAGAAGGTTTGCCTGACAAGGACTTGGCCGGGGAACTTTTGGGCTTCAACAAGCCTCTCAAAATCAACTTGTTTCTGCGTTCCTGCAGGACTCTTGGACTGAATGCATGGCAGACAGAACAAGAGTCCTGCAGGTGCAGAGGGCCTAGGCAATAAACACAATAAGTGTGACCGTCTGTCAGAGACATTTTCTGACAGCACGAGTCACACTTCTTGAAGCCTGAGACCTTGGACTCCTTAGACATCTTGTGGTAAAACACACCCAAACACACACACACCACACTAAAGAAAAACTTAGTCCAGTCACTTCACCACACGGAAGACTAAGATTAAAATAATTAAACTGACAATTTAACTGAAGAGAAAACTAGAGTACAAACTTGGCCCGAAGGCCTGATAATATGAGGAGAACGGTACGACCGAGGGGATAGAAAACAGACCCAAAAGGGGGCTATATAAGGCGGGTTACTCAAAGGGTAGAGGGGAAATAAACGTACACTAACCCTGAAAATCAAATGGAAAAACCTTACCAGAAAACTGCTTCTGAAAAAATTTTACCAGAGAGCCGGCAAAAACGCAACCTCGCAGCTAAGCGGCAAACGAGATCTGGGTAGTTAGCGCCTAGCATTGTGGGATACAGGATTACCTCGAGCTGGTAAAAATAGCTCTCGAGCTTTGGTATAAGCTGAGTCGGAGCCGAGGATCGGTTCCGAACCCATCCAGCAAGAATGAAGGCGAGATTGACAACTTAACATTTTGTAATTTTGCTAATGTGATTCTGGAGTTTTTATCTCTGGGCCTCCGCTGAAAATGGTTACAGACCCAGTTGGACTTTCCTGGTAAACAAATATCAAATAAAAATAAATACACAGACCAACTGTACTAAAAGAAGTGAATATAGTAAGAGATAAAAGAACTGGAAGTGAGATCTTTAGAAAAAGGTAGGAGCAAATTATATAGAAAAAAGATAATTGTGGGAACAACAGATGTAGAATAATGTTTTGGAGGAGAAATGAGGTTTAAGAGAAGGCAAGAATTGAATGAGTTATGCAATGTTTGAATGACGATGACTCTATAGTGATATACATTGTTTGCAACTGAAAATTTATCTATATCGTTTGTTTTCATTTATATAAATGTAGGACTGCTTAGGTCAGCAAAAAACTATGTATCCATCCCATATGTACCCTCAAAAAATACATCTGACTTACACCCAGATGTAGCCAACCTTCAAAGCATTTGTAATAAATTGCCAGATGTCCATGCCCGGATAGTTCAATACTGCCCTGATATTCAAGTCACAACTGATGCATTGATTTTGTTAAATCACGTTCAAGTTATTTGAGCGATCACTACCATTTCGTGCTTGTGTGTGTGCACTTTACGGATATTTTTTTTGTGTAAAAACCGATATTTTTGTAAAAACAATTCCTCTTCCTCTCACTGATATTGCTGTAAGACGATCTTATCACTGCCTTCAGCAAGGGATTTCTAAATAATAGTTGTTTAATGGTTTGTGGTAGCATTGCACTTGTGGGTTTTTTCGACTGTGTTTCAACATTAGGAAGACTGTGTTTATTCATCTTTTAGCAGGAGGTGTTTGCCTGGTCCATCTGAGTTGATAAATTCACAAAAGTCAAATTGCTACAATTTTATTGGCCAGAAGGCTCATTAGTTAGTTTTCTGTGCAAATATAAAATTTTGCTCATTTGCGTGAGTTTGCAGTGCCCTGTACAGTAGCAATCATCTAAAAAAGAATGGTCCATAAAAATGCACCCTGTAAAGCAGCAACACAGTGCGAATACCTTGTGTGCCAACAAGCTTAGTGCAGTTAGCTGGGAGTCAATTGGCAATACCTACAGATTTAATAGAATTCAGTATTGTGTAAACATTAAAATTAGTAAACTTTAGTATGGTTTAGCATAATTTGCTCTAATAAGGCACCCTTATTAGTCTGCACCAAAAGTAGCCTTCTAACCCCAATAGACCACCCCCTTGTAGATCACAAATCAAAGGACTGGACAGTATGTATATGCAATTTGCTAACTTCTCTTTAGCCAGTGTGGTGGATATGGGCATCTTGAGACAACGTTACAACTGTCTCACGTTTACTGCCAACCACTTAATCTTTAAAGAAGCAGACACAGTATGTGAGAGGTGTACTTACACAATGATGCTAAAGGCTAAACTCTCAAGATAAGTGCACATCAGGTTGTTGAAATCACTCACCCAACACCCACCTCACACAGCACACACAAACAAATGTATGCCGAGGCACTTAAAAGCAATCTTCCTAAACAACAAAGATCACCTAGACCACCTGTTGTCAAAAACTATGCCTCAGCAAGCCCAAAGGCTTTCAGAAAAACACCACCCAGCACCACACCTACTCTCACTGAAGCTCTTCCCTCCTGTTGTAAAAGGAAGTAGCAGTCCACAAAAATGAAAAAAATTGACTGGCCAAAGAAGAGCCATGGAGACAATAGAGTGGACTATTGAGGATAAGAAAGAAATTATGTATTGTTACTATTATGTTAAAAGTCCAGAATTTCCAGACACAAAATATGCAAAATGATTAAGAGAGAAATTAGAGGAAAGAAAAATACTTCTGCAGGAAAAACTGTCACAAGCTTCAAATAAAAATTTGTGCTCATTAATACAACAGATTTTTATAAAACAGTATATAGATCAAGAAACATTGATCTGTTCGGAAAAAGAAGCATCTGAGGAAGTAAGAAAATATAAACAAAAAAACCTAGAGATATTTGAAAAATATAAAAAATAAATCTGGACATGGGAAAGAAAAAGATTTGATATGGTGCAATATTTATGCAAAGGAGAAAGCCAAGTTAACTAATATACAGAAGGCAGTCTCAAAGATATTCGAAAATATTCAAACACACCCAGATATGGAAAATGTCACAATAAAAAGATTAATAGCACAAAGACGTAATGTAGAAAAGACAATCAGTAAAGCAGAAGTTAAAGAAATAGAACTTGAAGTTATGGAGTGCCTGCGAAGTGAAGGATTAAATGTAGAAGGTCTAAAACAGACTACATCACAGCAGGATGGAGTAAGTACCAGAATAAGGAAAAGCAAGAAGATCAGGAGACATGTGAAAATGAAATATGGACATGGGAAAGGAAAAGAGATTTAATATGGTGTAATATTTATGCAAAGGAGAAAGCAAAACTAACCAATACAAAAAGAGCAGCACCAAACATATATGAAGAAAAATATAGGCAAAGGAATCCGGCTATGGAAAACTTTACAATACAAAAAAATAAGAAGACTAAGAGGAAAAGTAGAAAAAGAGATTAGTGATGGAGAAGTCAAAGAAAAAGAAAAAAGAAGTTATGTACTCACCATAACGTTCCATGTGAGTTGTTTATCTCGCCTTTATTCTCACTGATGGGTTTGGAGCCGATCCTCGGCTCCGATACGGCCGACAGCAAAGCTCAAGGTTTGCCAGTAGTTTCTACAAGAAAGTACTTCCCAAAGGGAAAGAAGAAGTATTGAATAACCAGGATGGTACTAGTCTCTAAGTCAACTGTCAGCCAGGAGGGGGACCGAGGGAGGGACGTGAGAATAAAGGCGAGATAAACAACTCACATGGAACATTATGGTGAGTACATAACTTCTTTATGTGAAGTTGTTAAATCTCGCCTTTTATTCTCACTGATGGGTAGCATCCCTAGCACCCTCAGTCTTGGGTGGCTCATGGAAGTACGTTTTTCAGTACCGTGGAACCAAAGGAAGACCTGTCCCTGGAAGCCTTATCTACTTTGTAATGCGTGATAAAGGTATGAGGCTTAGACCAAGTGGCTGCAGCACAAATACTGTCAAGGGGCAATTTAGCTTGAAAGGCAGAAGACGTAGAAACGGCTCTGGTAGAATGAGCCTTAGGTTTGTGCGTCAATGGCATGTTTGCATTCGCATAAACAAAGGATATACAATCTGATAACCACTTAGATAGGGTTGTTTTAGCCACTGGATTACCTTTTCTGGCCTTTGAAAAGGATACGAAAAGTTGATCTAATTTTCTAATATCCTTAGTTCTATCAAGATAAAATCTGAGCTGTCTGTATACATCGAGTTTGTGCAGCATGTATTCCAATTTGTTAAGAGTGGTTGGGAAAAAAGACTGGCAACTCAATGACCTGATTGATATTGGATTCAGAACAGACTTTAGGCAAAAAGGAGGGGTTTGTTCTTAGAGATACTGTTATCAGCATGGAAAATCATGTAAGGAGGTCTGATAGATAATGCTTGAAGTTCTGACACTCTGATGGCAAAAGTAATGGCTACTAGAAATATAGTCTTCCAGGACAAATATTTCAGATTACAAGAAGATGCTGGTTCGAAGGGGGGAGAATTATTTGAGACAGCATAAAATTCAAATTCCATGGAGAATAAGGGATTTTGACAGGAGGTCTCATGTGAAAAGCCCCATTAAGAAAAGCCTTAGATAACTTATGGCCCATAATGTTCATCCCACAGAATCCAAGGTGGAAATTTGATATGGCGGCTAACTGGACTCTAACTGTGGCAGCTGCTGCTCCTACCTTAAAAATCTGTGTCAAAAATTCTAAAATGGACGATAGAGGAGCTCGGAAAGGGTCGATTTTCAGTATATTGGCCCAAATTGAGAACATGTTCCACTAACTGCGGTATAGTTTCCTGGTGGATAGCTTGTGAGAAGACAAAAGGATTTGTCTTGATTCATCTGAGTGGATGAAGCCTGGCAATTAGGGGAAGTGTATTAGCCAAGCAGTCAGCTTTAGGGACTGCAGTGAAGGATGGAGGTCCCCTGACGGGTGAGTCAGTAGGTCCGGAACTGGGTCCAGGATCCATGGATCCTCCAGCAGATGATGGTGAAGGAAGGGGAACAAAATCTGTCGAGGCCAGTAGGGGGCTATGAGGATAACTGTCCTTCCCAGCGATTTTGCTTTCTGTAAAACCTTGGGTATCAATGGAATAGGTGGGAATGCATATAGGAGACCTGGAGGCCAATCGTGTATGAGTGCATCTCTCGGGGAATGTCCTGGAGGTGGCATTAGGGCAAAGTAGCTTCTGCATTTGGTATTGATGTGACTGGCAAAGAGGTCGCAGCAAGGCTGGCCCCATTTGCAGAAAATCAAATCCGCAACTCGTTGGTTAAGAGACCACTCATGAGGCAACAGTATTGCCCTGCTCAGCTTGTCCACTATCACGTTGGATTTCCCCGGGATGTGCATTACTATCAGAAAAAGGTGGGATGACACAGCCCATTGCATACCCTGAGGGCTTCTCGACAAAGGGGGTAAGACTTGGTTCTGCCTTGTTTGTTCAAGTACCAGACCACTGACATGTCCAACTGAATTACAATTGTCCCTAGAGGAAAGGAGTCCTGAAAGTACTGTAACGCCAGAAGTACCGCTCTCAACTCCAGAACATTGATATGCAGATGTGACTCGTGATCCGTCCATGTGCCTTGAGCAGTCTTTCCCTGAAAATGCCCCCCCCCCCACCCTATCAGGGAAGTGTCCATAGTCACAGTGGCTACTGGGGGGGGGGGGGCAAAGGGTCTTCAGATTGTGACATGAAGAGATGTCAACCACCACCGAAGGTCTCTCTTGCAAGAATCTGTGATGAGAATCATGTGGTACATCGGTAGCTTTTGGTAAGACCACTGAGCGCAGAGGAGCCACTGAAGGATTTGCATATGCATCCTTGTGAGTGGTACAGCCAGGATTGCTGCCGCCATCAAACCTAGCACCTTCAAGACCTCTGCTGCTGTAGCTTTGTTCTTCGACACCAGTGAGTTGATGTGTTGGCGAAAAAGTGAGACTCTTTCTATTGGAAGACGTAGAGTGGTGGTTGAGGTATCTAACTCTGCTCCTATAAAAACAGTATGCTGCGATGGCGATAAGGCAGACTTTTGAAGTTGATTGTAATGCCTAATTGATGGCAGAGTGGCACAGTATATTGTGTTGCCTGAGTCAATTGATGCTTGGTGGTAGCGTTGAGGAGCCAATCGTCTAGGTATGGAAACACCTGGAATCCTAGACGCCTCAGGTGAGCCGTGACCACTGCCATGCATTTGGTAAACACTCTGAGGGCTGTAATGAGACCAAAGGGCAGGGCTCAAAACTGGTAATGATTGGCTCCCAACCAGAAACGCAGGTGATCCCTGGAGCATCTGTTCATCTTTATGTGATAGTATGCATCCCTGAGATCTATGGAGCACATCCAATCGCCTTTCCCTAGGAAGGGAAGAATGGACTGAAGCGTGACCATTCGGAACTTCTCTTTCTTTACAAATTGGTTGAGTCTGCTGAGGTCCAAGATAGGTCTCCAGTCCCCTGTTGTCTTTGGTACCAAAAAAAATCTTGAGTAAGTTCCGAATCTAACTTGGTCTGCTGGGACTGGTTGGATGACTCTTTTTTCTAGCAATTTTTGGACCTCTACGATTGCTTGTTCCCTGAGACTGGGTGGAACATCTGGGATTCTGTTTACAGGAGTGGGAGGGGAAGAGAACAGTATGAAATATCCTCTGGAAATGATGCTTTGCACCCATGTATCTGATGTTAGGTTTAGCCAGGCTTCTGGGTACAAAGATAAGTGACCCCCGACTGCCTCCAGAGCCGGACAGCCGGGCCTCCTTTCAGGAGTGCTTGTAGGGCTGACCAGGGGAACTGGCCTCTGTCACCCTGTTGCTGCAGACCCCCTCTGCCGCGCGGGCGGCGTCTTCCGTTATAACCCCCTCCTCTGCCCCTAGAGGGGGTTTCTCCACGTGTGTCCTGAAAGGCTCCCTGTGCTTTTCGGAACCACATTTTTGGGCACTTGGGATAGGGCCGAGTAGGGGTAGAAAAATGGACTCCAACGGCAGATAGGGTTCTGCCTTCCTGCTCACACCTGGTTAAAGTCTCCTTTACTTTAGGCCCAAACAGTGATGAGCCATCAAATGGGGTGTTGATAAAGGAAGACTTAAAGGGCTCCGCAAAGGAACAGAGATGCATCAAGGCTTGTCTCCGCAGAGCAATGCCTGAACTAGCAGCTCTACTAGAACCATCCGCTGCATAAGATATGAGATGCATGGACGAGTTCACAACTGAGTTTAGGGTAGCGAGCTGTGTGTTGACTTTGTCAGCAACCCCTGCAGCTACCGTACCCTGGAGAGCATCTCCTAGCTCTTTCAGATCTCTTTGCAGTCTAGTGAAATGGGTTAAATAGTTCAGCGATCGCAGAGAAAAAGTCGCTGAACTAAACATGCGTTTCCCATATCTATCCATGATCCTAGAATCTCTTGTTAGGAGGATGAATAGATGCGGATGTTTCAGGCACTTCCTTTTTGGTGGCTGCAGCTACCACCATGGCATCAACAGGCACTCCTTTGGTCAAAAAGGCTTTGTCCACTGGGGCAGAGATTAACTTATTCGGCTTCTGAGGGACAGGTCTCATGGCCTCCGGTGACTCCCATGCCTTATGAGAGATCAGCTCCATGTGCGCGTTGTAAGGCGGAGACACCCAAGAAGTGGAAGGTTGAGACCCAAAAGCCTTCAAGAGCACTGACTCTTCTTCAGTAGGGGTTTTGGACTGCCAATCGCCCCTCTGACTCAGGATCTCTAATATCTCCGCAAAGGAGATATCCTCAGAGGGGGATCGAGGGGACCCTTTTGACTCATCCAAGTCAGTGTCGGATGTCAAAGACTCCTGTGGGGAGTCCAAGTGCCTCCTCTTGCGCAGTCTCTTCCTGGGTACCTCCTCAGTGGGGAGATCTGGGGAGGTCTCAGAAGAGTAGGGCTACTTGAGGCTCAGGGTCTCTACGCTTAGGGGGATCGGTAGACGTAGAAGCGGACACAGAAGCTTGAGGGGAGAAGGAAGCCCGAACTGATGCCGACGATGTCTTAGGAGACAGGACTCTCCTCATGGCATCGAAAGCACCATGGCTCCGTAGAGAAGGGGTAGACGGATCCGGAGTGACCGTCCAATCCTCCCGCACCAAAACCATGGGCTTCGAGCCCGAGTTAGGAGCTGAGCTCATCCGAGCCAAAGCCCCGAGAGGAAGTGTCTGCACCGACAAATCGGTCCGACTATCCTCCCTGGACCCGACAGGAGAGTGTCAGCTCCTAGCGTCCTTGGTCGGCACCAAGGGCGTCCAAGTAGATGGAACCGATAACACTGGTGTGGGTCTCGGTTCCATAGGTTCGACAACCATCGGTTTGGGCTCCTTTGGCTCTGAGAGTCCAGTACAGCTCGGAGGAGGAGTAGTCAAGTCCGGTTCAATGGTCTTCGGCTCCGACGAAATGGTCGGGGCCGACAACAATTTAGCAAGTCTTGGTGCCCGTAGAAGCTTCTGCACTAGCCGATCCATATCCATATCTGAGAGGCTGACTGAAGACTTTGAGGAATGCACCAAAGGTGCTGGCTGGAGCAGAAGAGATGAGGTAACCTCAGAGACCGGCTCCAAGACTGGAAGCTGGCTCCGAACCAAAGGGACACTCGGTTCCAAGGACTGTGGAACTGATGACCCTGTACCCTCTGATCTTTTTGCCTTCTTAGTAAGTTTAGAATCTGAAGATTTAGAAGAATTTGAAGAAGTGCTGGCACCTTCCTGGCTACCCAACGCCTCAGAGAAAGTATGCTTCAGCAACCCCCTATCAATGAGTTTTCTCCTTCTCTCTAAGAGTACTCTAGGGGAAAAAGAGTGGCAAATACTGCAAGAGTCTTGGAGGTGTTTACCCCCCAGATAGTAAACACATTGGACATGCCCGTCAGTGACGGACATTTTCTGTCCACAATCTGGGCATTTCTTAAACCCCGATTTGGGATGAGACTTTTCCCTCTCATCCGACATGTTTGAAACAGACACACTACAAAATTAACCTGTAGAGGTTAAATACAGGGCTAACTAGGCCCATACTAAAAAATACTAATAATAAGAATAAAATTGTTAAATCTAAATAGGGCTAAGAAAAGGCCCAACACTAAGAAAACTAAGCCAACACAGGGCACTATCTACTACAATCTAACCTACTTATAACTATATTATTTTAACGAGAAACACACACACACTAAATAAAGAATAATCAAAAGAAGGAGAAAGAATTTTTTTAAACTTGCGATTTAGAAAAAAATGGTCCGAGCTGACTGGATCACCGAGATCTCTCTTGCCGCGGCAAACTAGATCTGAGGTAATTCCAGCAGTGCATTGTGGGATAAGGGGCTTGGTCTTGAGCTACTGGCAAACCTTGAGTTTTGCTATCGGCAGTGTCTGAGCCGATCCCATCAGTGAGAATATTAACTTCACATCTGAGGTTATGGAACACCTGCAAAGAGGATTCAGTGTAGGAAATCAAATGCAGAATGCACAACAGGATAGAGCAATGGATATCCAAATTAAGGGGAAACCAGTGGAACAGGAAGCAATTGGTCAGGTGTCATATCAAGATATTTGGGAGCCTTCCACAGGAAACCAGTATAAACATTTATTTGAAGCTAGGCAGCAAGGAAAGGAAAGTAGAATTGTGTACACTTACCATAAATGTAGATATTCGAGTGGATTCACTGTTGCAATCATCACATTTGGGTTATCTGCTTGCAGTAGCCCTCAGTCAGCCTGATTAACAAAGTCTTGGTTCCTGCGTTGGTTGCGGTCTATCTTCCATGACGTCAGGTAGTCAGGGGTATAAAGCATGCAGCCGACGCTATTACATCCGTTTTTCTTGCCCCAGATGTCAGGTGCTCCCATAATGGGAAGCAATTATATATACAAGGTTACACCTCAAAAAAAAAGGCAAATACACCAAAAAGCTTTAAGCATCGTAAACAAGAATGGAGGTATAGCCAATAAAAGTCAGGGAGCTGAAGGGAGGGTAACTAGGACTGCAACAGCGAATACACTATAACATCTACATTTATGGTAAGTGTACATAACTGTACTATGTTCTTCGTGTTTTACTGCTGCAGTCATCACATTTGGGTAGATTCCCAAAGCTAAGGATGGGAGGAGGAAATTAAATAGCATTAGGACCAGCTATAAGGCCCTGCAAGACTGCAGCAGCAACGCCAGCTCTGGATTTAGAGAAAACTGGCAAATGGTAATGCGTGGTGAAGGTATGTACAGAACTCCAGGTAGCAGCTTCTAGGATGTCCCTGGTAGGGACACCTCTGAGAAAGGCTGTAGAGGTAGATGCAGCCCTGGTTGAATGTGGTCTTGTCCCCTGTGGGGTAGGTTTTCCATGGTGCTTGTAGCAGAAATGAATGCAATGGCTTATCCATTTAGAAATGGTTTGATTTGAAATGGCCTTTCCCTCTGTCCCTGCAGCAAATGCAACCAGCAGCTGTTCAGATTTCCTGAGAGGTTTAGTCCTGTCCAAGTAAAATCTAAGTTGTCTGTGCACATCTAAGGAGTGCAGTATTCATTCCCCTTTGTTCTGTGGATTAGAAAAGAGGGTTGGCAAATTAATGGACTGATTAAGGGCTACACTGGATACCACCTTGGGCATGAAGGAGGGATTGGTCCTGAGGGATACCCTGTCCACATGAAAGATAATGAAAGGCTCCGCTGCCATGAGGGCCTGTAATTCAAACACCATTATTGGTGAAGTGATAGCCAAAAGGAAAGCTGTTTTCCAAGAAAGGAATTTAAACTCTGCATTTGCAGCTGGTTCAAAAGGAGGTAGAGTGAGTTTTTCCAAAACAAAGTTAAGATCCCAGGTTGGAGTAGGGGATCTCCTGGGTGGTCTTAAGTTTTTGGCCCTCTGAGGAACTACTTCAGCAGTGGATGAGAGAAGAGGGGTGGTTCTGTGTTGTAATGAGCTGAAATGGCTGAGGCATGAATTTTGATGGGGGAAAAGGAAAGGCCCTTGTGAAGCATCTCAGCTAAGTATTGAAGAATCTGAGGTAAATTGGGAGCTGCTGTGCCCATCCCCTGAGTTTGGTTCCAGGAACAGAATCTTTTCCATTTTTCAGCATAAGATTTTCTAGTACTAGGCCTCCTTGCCTCCAGAATGACGTCCAACACTTGCTTACTGAGGGATGGTAAAGGAGAGATCAGATAATTAGCCAGGCTGCCAGCCAGGTTCAGGGTTTGAAGCTGTGGGTGTAGAATCTGGCCCTCCTCCTGGGACAGCAGGGCAGGGGTCTGAAGCAGGTGCCATGGTGCCAGCAGTGACACACTGCGCAAAAGGGGGTACCAGTGTTGGTGTGGCCAGTCTGGTGCAATCAGTATCGTCCTTGGTTTGTCCTGTTTAATCTTTAATAGTACCTTGAAAAGAAGAGGCAGAGGGGGGAAAGGCAAAAACTGATAGGTTTTTCCAGGTGAAGGACTGGCCATCCACTTTCCAAGCTTGTTTGTGGGGAGACCTTGTGCAGAATTTGTCCAATTGGTAGTTCTGGGAGGGGGGGGGGGCAAACAGGTCTATCTCTGGGCTCCCCCATTTGTTTCTCAACATGTTGAATATCTTTGGTTCCAGTTTCCACTCGTGTGGGTCCATGAGATTTCTGCTTAGTTCGTTTGTCAGTGTATTCAGCTTTCCTGGCAGGAATTGAGCCTGTAGGTGCACTTGGTAGCTCAAGGCTGTGTTCCACAGAGCCACGGCTAGTCTGCAGACAGGGTATGAGTGGGTTCCCCCCTGCTTATGTACCACATAACAGTTGTGTTGTCCGTCTTTACCATTAATTGTCCTGGAAGAATGTGGTCCTTGAAGGCTGTCAGAGCATTCTGTACAGCTAACATTTCTTTTTGATTGATATGCAGGTGCATTTGACTTGGGTTCCATTTGCCCTGAATGCACTTCCCTGCCAAGTGAGCCCCCCATACATAGTCTGATGCGTCTGTTGTTAGGGTTTGGGCGGCAGGGGGTAGAGTGAATGGCAGTCCCTTGTTTTGGTGGCAGGCCTCTGCCCACCAAAGGAACTCTATCAGTAGACAAGGTATGATTGGAATCATTGCTTCTAGATTCTGAGAATGTTGACACCATAGGCTTTTTAGATACCATTGTAGTTTCCTCATATGCAGTCTTGCATATGAAATTAAGAGAATGCAGGAGGTCATGAACCCCAGGGCTTGCAGTATTTTCCTTGCAGATAGCTGGGTCTTTGTGGCCAGTAGTTTGAAGTAGGCTGTCAAATGAACTTGTTTCTCTGGCATGAGGAAAACCATCTGGGAAGTTGTGTTCAAGCATGCTTCCAGGAAGACAATTTGTTGGCAGGGTACAAGATGTGATTTATTTTTGTTTATGGTGTACCCCAGAGAAGTTAGCAATTTCTGCACAAACACCAGATGATTCAATGTCCTGGCTTTCTGCTTGAATTAGACAATCGTCCAGGTATGGGTATATCTGAATATTTCTTTGCCTGCAAAATGCAATGACTGGAGCTAGGCACTTTGTGAAGACCCTGGGCGCAGTAGATAAGCCAAAGGGCAGTGCAGAGAACTAATAGTGCATGTAACCTGCTTTGAAGCAAAGGTATCTTCTGCAAGATTCCCTTATTGGGATGTGCAGGTAGGCTTCCTTTAAATGCAGTGTTGCCAACCAGGTATCCTTGCCTAGCATAGGAAGCAGCTGGTGGACAGTTAGCATCTTGAATTTTGGGATCACCAAAAATGTGTTTAGGATAGAGAGGTCCATGATAGGACACCAGGAGTTGTCTTTTCTGGGCACCAAGAAAAGTCTTGAGTAGAAACCTTGTCCCTTTTCCTCTTCTGGGACAGGTTGAATAGCCCTGATACTTAAGAGAGAGAGAACTTGCTTTTGAGCCTCTGCCCACTGATGTGGGGGTATATCTGGCCAACTGTTTGGGGTTGGTAAGGAGTGGAAATGGAATCTGTATCCTTGGGAAACTATATTTAAAACCCATTTGTCCTGGGTAATGAGTTCCCAATTTTTGCCTGTAGGGCAATCTTTCTTGCTAAAGGAACAGTCAGTTGTGCAGGGCTTGGAAGTTTTAAAGTTCAGTCACTGAGACAGTTTACCATAGGGGGGAGTCTTAATACTCCCTGCTTTGGAAGTGGGAGCCCCACACTGATTAGTCCTGTGAGTACCTTGGGACTGAAGCCTGGTTGGTTGTTCTGGGTTTGTACTGAGAAGGCCTGGAAGAGGCAGGAAAGTACCAATTCTTAGAGGGCCAATGCCTGCTAAATCTGGGAGGCTGTACTTGCAGGAAATCTTTAACAGTCTGCATAGATTTCATAGGTTGGTACTAGGCTATCGGCCCTAGGGCCTATACAAGCCTAGCCATAACAATTCCCTGGCTATTTCTTCCCACACTATTTACTTCCCTGGACCCTTGTCTAGCAGGGCGACTGACATGATCCTCAGGGTGAATTTCCTTTCTCCCATTCAATCATCAAGGTTCCTTTTGAAGAGAGCTAAAAAGGCGCTCTGCTTGACATGTATGGGCAGTCTATTCCAGAGTCTGGGGAGTTTCGGGGTCAGGAACCTATCCCACCAGCATGTTTTATTTATTGTGATGACAAGGTTTAGATCCCTGGAGCGTGTGGCTCTGAGGGATTGGGATTTCTTTAAGTGTAGCATGTCCAAAAGCTCTGGGTTTGACATCGCTTTGTATGTTAAGCAGAGATCGCTTCGGAGTAGACGATATGCGACAGAGTATTGCTGGAGTTTTTTAAGGCGGTCAGCATAGGGCATCTGCTTAAGGCCTGTGATTCTTTTAGTGAGGTCTTTCTACGGCCTTTCCAGTTGTTGCAGATATCCTGAGAGGTACATACCAAATGGGGCATTGTATTCTATAATAGGTTTAATGAGGGACGAGTACAGTGGGCCAATGACCTCCTTTTTCTGGATGAAAAGCCCTTAGTGATGAGGTGTGCTACATAGAAGGATTTCCCCACTGTTGTGGCGATGTGGTTATTGAAGGTGAGACCACTGTCCACCTGTGTCGCCAAGTCTCTTAACACACTTTCCGTTTAGTGTGCTGCCACCTATGTGGTAATTCACGGGTACATATTTTTTCCCAAAGGGGATAACTATACATTTCTTGATACTGAGCTTGATCCTATGGCTCTGGCACCAAACATCTGTTTCTGTAAGGCCCTTTTGTAGAGTAGCCACATCACTTGGGGATTCCATAATGGCTCCTAGTTTGCAGTCATCTGCGAACTTTGTTAGCCAGAGTTCCCTTAGTGTTGGCCTGTACTTCAGAGAAGTAGATGCCAAACAAGAGAGTTCACAGGACTGAACCCTGAGGTACTCCACTTGTCACCTGCCTGGTGCTGGATTTGGAGTCAGCTACTTTTAGTGTGGGTTCTGTCAGTAAGCCAGTTGGCAACCCATCGAGTGACGTAGGGATTAATTCCCAGCTTAGTAAGTTTATCTATGATTCCAGAGTGGGGGATGGTGTCAAAGGCCTTGGCGGAGTGGGATAACTGTAGCTGTATGCCACTCAGTGGGCACAAAGCCTGAGGTGAGGGTATTAGGGTATTATTAAACATGACACTTAGGTGAGGTGCCAGTTCATGTTGTAGTTCATGTAGTACACAGCCCGGGATGTCATCTGGTCCCATGGATGCTGTATTCTTAGCTTTGGAGAGTGCATTTTTTACCTTGTGTGGCCGTTATTATGGGAATTTGGCAATCTTCAGGTATTGAGATGGGCCATTTAAAGGGTGAGAGTGGGGTGAATTTGGCACTGAATCGATCTGCCAGGATATTGGCAATATCCTTGGTATCAGTATATTTAATGCCATTCTGTTGTAGCTCAGAGCAGATCTGAGCATTGCCATTTAGATTCTTGACATAGTTATAGAATGCCTTGTGGTTGTCTTTGGAATCTTTGGCAATTTTATTTTCGCTTTCGATTTAGCTTTTTCCTCCATCTTTTTAAGTACTTCTTCTGCTTTGTTGCCAAAACAAGCAGTCTTGGTTTAAGGGAGCATCCAGCAATTTAGCTTTAACATGATCTGGCAAAGATTGCTCCTTAAGCCAAGCATGCCTTCTAAGTACAGACCCAGTGACAGCAGCCCTGCAGGATGCCTCTAATGAATCAAAACCACATTGCAAAGTATGTTTTCCAACTTGTTCAGAAAACTGCATTAAATCTTGTAAATCTTTATTTTCAGCACTGTCAGGAATCAACATCATTTTCTGTTTAAGCAATCGAATAATATGCTGCTGATACTTTAACATATGAAACTGGCAGTTTAAGGCCCTAATGGCCAAGGTTGCAGAAGTGTATACCTTCTTACCCCATCTATCCAGTGCCCTGGAATCTCTATCAGAGGGGGTAGGATTTTTGGCAATAGTAGCCTTAATGCCCTTGGGTCCCTGTGAAATGGTCTCAGGATCTGCAGTAGGATTTTTGAAGAGGAACTTGTGGGAATCAGGAACCCTGTAATACCTATCAGGTTTTCTGGGAGCAGGAGGTAAAGAGTCAGGGGCCAAGCTAGATTCCGAGAAGGCATCATCAACAATGTCCAGAACATGGGGGATAGCTAAAGGCCTGTGGTGGGGCAGGAGTAAGAAATCCCTAAGCCTCTTTTTAGAGTTAGAATAATCCTGGCTTTCCCAGCGAAAATGCTCCCTAAGAGTATGCAAGGTTTCACCAAAAGAGAAATCATGTGGAGGGGAAGCAGAGGGAAAGGAGTCCTCTGTATCAGAATCCTTATAGGTAGATAAGGGTAAATCCTGATCATCAGAGGAAACAGAAGTTTCAGAGTCCTGATCAGAAGAATCATAAGGAAACTCAGTCCTAGGTCTCTTAGAGGGGGAAGGGTAGCTTCCTCTGATTAGACTATTAAGGCCTTCAGCCATTTTCATCATTTGTTTTTTAGGCAAAGAGGCCTGACCATGCGGTCTGGGTGCCTGTTTTCTAGGTATGGATCGAGTTTTAGGCCTTGAAGAAGAAGATGGCATCGGTTTAATATGGAAGTCAGTAGGCCTGAATACACCCTCAGAAGCCGGTGTCTGCACAGCGGCTATGGACCCATCCAAGGTACAGACATCCACAGGTTCCACAGTTGAAGAAGCATCTCGCAGCATACCGGACTCCGAATGGGTCTCAGTAGAGGCCTGCGAATCTGAAGTAGTGGGTATTAGGGGCTGCGAAAGCACCTCACTGAGTACCGGCAAACTGGCGACTAGCTTAGGAGAAACATCGTCGGCAGCTTTGGATCTATGCGGTCTGTCTCTGTCTCTATCTTTGCGTTTTTTCGGAATGTCGGTAGTCGGGTGGCTTACCGAAGCCATTTCTGGATAATTGAACTAAGCACCAAAAAATTTAGAAGCATAAATCGACAATGAATAGTTCGTTGTTTAAATAAGGCACAAAACCGACAGCGAGGTACGTCGTGGTCTGGGCCTAAGCAAGGAATGCAGTAAGAATGAAAATCTTTATGAGGTATTTGCCTTCCACAAGAAATACAATTATTAACTTTCACTGACATCGGTTTAGAGCAAGAAAAAGTTTCCCCAATGGGGTACTTAACTTAGTTGAAGACTTCGGTTCTGAAACTCGAAAACGAAAAATTCAGGAGTTGGCCAACCGGCACTTGCGAACTGCTTCTGCTTCAGGCACCACACGGCAAGAAAGACTGATGTAATGGCATCGGCTGCATGATTTATAACGCTGATGTCATGGAAGATGAGACAGCAACCGATGTAGGACCCAAGACTTTGTTAATCAGGCCGACTGAGAGTTACTGCAAGCAGATAACCCAAATGTGATGACTGCAACAGTGGAACACGAAGAACATCAGGAAACTGTGGAAACTCTGATGCAGTCAATGTTGAGAAGTGATAGGCCAGTGAGTTCCCACATGACAGAACAGATGACACAGGATGAAACTGAAGAGAATGTGCCACAGAAGATGCTATAGAACTTGCTATAAAATGCCCACAGGAAACGGAAAACAAGGGATGCGCACTCACTATGGAAGAAAATGAGTTGCTTGATTTAATAGACAAAGACTGATATCAAGATCAATGACAGAAATAGACTGCAGAAGGTTAAGTCCCAAAAGTCAGAAGCTTGATAAAACAAATGAACACAATAATTAGGAATGTCCATAGAGACCCATGCAATATAACAGAAGTAAACAGAATATATTACTGTGCCACTAAATTAATAGCTGATAAAGTTCTACCACGGGAACACATGGTAGTGAGGGAAGGAGGGGGCGAAAGCAAATATCACCATGGAAATATCGAATAGAGAAAACTATAAAGCAGCTAAGACAAGAAGTGTCACTGTTAGAAGATTACAGAAGAGGGAACAGATCAACAAAAATACTAAGAAAGATAGATGTGATAAAAGTCATGCTCGGTATTAGAAAAGACCAGGACCTATTATGCACTACTGGAAATAAACTAAAAATTTCCAAACAGGCGGAAAGATTTAGAAGATATGAAGATAAATATAATGGAAAACCACAAAATAAGCAATTTATTGATGACCCAAAAAAGTTTTATAGAGAACTGGGAAATAAGGTAAAAGGAATTGAAAGACTGCCAAAAAAAGAGGAAGTAGATACATTTGGAGAAGTATCTATGAAGATCCTGTGGAACATAAAGATGCTTAATGGATAAAAGAAGTAAAAGAAAGAATAAGAAGTTTAAAGGTACAGGATATGAAATGAGGTGAAATAACAGCCAGAGAGATTGGAACAAAGTTGAGAAAAGCCTTTAACTGGAAAACCCGAAGCCCAAATGCAATATCTAACTTTTGGCTCTAAGTATTAAGTATTAACTTTTTTGCACGAGGATCTAGCTTATATGCACACCCAGAACAGACACCGCACTGGTTAACAACAGGAAAAACAATGCCCTTACTTAAAGGTGAATCTGCAAGCTATCCTAAAAATTATAGGTTCATAGGTTCATACTAGGCTATCTACCCTGGGGCAATTATAAGCCTAGCCCGATTTTGTTTGGCTTACGCCACCCCTTGATTTGAGTATACTGTGCCCTTTTTATGGTTTAGTTTACTGTGCCTCTGTCTAATACTGACACGGAAGTAATCCCCGGAACAAACCTACGATCCCCCATCCACTCATCAAAATTCTTCTTGAAGAGATTCAATGAGGTGCTCTGCCTAACATGAATTGGAATTCTATTCCAGAGCGAAGGGAGCCTCTGGGTTATGGATCTGTCCCTCCAGCAAGTCCTATTTATTTCTGTGCTGAGGTTCAAGTCCCTCGAGCGTGTGGCTCTAAGGGATTTAGATTTACTGAGGTGGAGCATGTCCATTAATTCTGGATTGGACATAGCTTTATATGTCAGGCATAGATCGCCTCGAAGTAGGCGGTATGCAACTGAGTAGAGCTGGAGTTTTTTTAACCAAGCAGCATATGGCATCTGTTTGAGTCCCTTGATCCTCTTGGTGAGGTACTTTTGGGGTCTTTCTAATTGCTGCAGGTGTCGGGTAAGGTACATCCCAAAAGGGGCATTGTATTCTATGATGGGCCTGATGAGGGATGAATAAAGCGGCACGATTACCTCTCTTGATCTAGATGTGAATCCTTTCATGATGAGGTGGGCCATGTAGAAGGTCTTTCTAACCACTTTGGCAATGTGGTTGTCAAAGGAGAGATTGCTATCAACTTGGGTCCCCAGATCCCTAATTACTTTCTCTGTACTTAATGGTTTACCGCCTATGTGGTAGTTTGTGGACACATTGTTTTTGCCAAAGGGTATGACTATACACTTTTTGGCATTTAGCTTTAGACCATGGCTCTGGCACCAGTTATCCATCTCTGTGAGACCTTTTTGAAGGATGTTTTGTCAGCTGGAGAGTCGATTATGGCGCCCAGTTTGCAGTCATCTGCGAACTTGGTGAGCCATAGTCCTCCCACGTTGGCCTGTACCTAGGAAAAGTATATACCGAACAAGAGCGGTCCCAGGACAGAACCTTGTGGGACACCACTTGTGACTGGTTTCGAGTCTGACATGGCTCCAGCAACTCTCACTCCGTGGGTTCTGTATTTGAGCCAGTTTGCGACCCATCTTGTGACATAGGGGTTTATATTTAAGCTGGATAGCTTATCTATGATGCCCGCGTGGGGTATTGTGTAAAATGCCTTTGCTAGGTCTAGATAGGCTGTGTGGACTATCTTCCCTTCATCTATGGCTTTGGTGACTGTTTCAAAGAAGTCAACCAGGTTCATAAGGCAGGATCTGCCCTTGACGAAGCCGAATTGGGTAGGATCTAGTGTCTGTAGGTTCCCGATGTCTTTGTTTATGAGCTCCATGATGATCCTCTCCATAGCCTTGCAGACTAAGCTAGTCAGGCTTATGGGGCGATAGTTTCCAGGGTCCGTGGAGGCTCCACCTTTGTGGAGTGGGACCACTGTTGCTGTACGCCATTCTGTGGGCACATATCCTGTAGTGAGGCTGAGAATGTACAGCTGTTTTATTTGAGGGATTAGTTCTTCTTGGAGTTCATGTAGGACGCAACCCGGGACGCCATCTGGTCCCATGGAAGCAGCGTTTTTTGCTTTGGAGAGGGCAGCCTTCACCTGAGCATCAGAGATGTTTGGGAGGTAGCCCCCTGCCGGGATAGACACTTGCTCTTTTGGGGGGAAGGTGATGGAGAAGTTTGCACTGAACCTGTCTACCAGGATATTGGCGATGTCTGTGGGTTCAGTGTATTTTTTGTCGTTTAGAATCAACTCAGAACAAGTCTGGGAGTTGCATCCCAGGTTCCTAATTAGGAAGGAGGGAAGTTTCTTTGCTTACCAGTGGGAGTGGGAAGCACTGAGCGGCCTTTTTGTCCGATTTGGTGAAGTTTCAGCCAGAAACTAGTAGTCCATTGGTCATTTTGGGCCAATTCCTAGCTCCCTTCAGCCCCCTGCTATAAAACACGCTAAACTGTACTGCTGATCTAACCAGCATATCCTATAACTGAAAAGTTCATCTCTACTTGATTCCCAAGTAGACTATTCTCTATCTGTAAAGCCTAGCACTTACTCCTACAGTACTTGCACCTTGATAAAGCACTCTTATTATAGATAGTACCCCACCAGCCTAAAACCCACTTCCCCCGGAGTCCTTTGAAAGTTCTTTATCTACTACTTCTAGTATGTCGAGGGATCAGTTGCTAGTGTCCTCTCCAGCTCAACTGGTGAACCTGGGAATATTGAGGCAATGTTACAATTGCCTCATGTACACAGACAATCCTCTCCTTCTCCCACAAAACACAAATACATGCGAGATACAACTATACGGCCAAACTGGAGGCTGAGCTCTCTCAACATAGGACTGGCAAGACCAGACAGGAGGAGAAGGTAACCACACACAATACATACCCAGTCACACATGGTACCATCACAACTTCAAATCATACACATACTCACACAAAGACATACTGGAGGCTCTGATCAAAATTTACCAAAACAGCAGAGGCCACCAAAGCAGACACCCAAACAACTACCACCTCACGACCCAACACATGCAACACATAGACCACACAGTCAGAGCGTCAAACAGTCACAGCCCTTAAGGCCAAACAAAATGCCAGACACACTTGTCATTGGTGATTCCATAGTCAGACACACTGACGTCCGCTCACCAGACTGAGTAAGGAGAAGGTCACAGTAAGCTGCCTGTCGGGCGCTAGAATCCGCCACATAACGCAAGCACTCAGGTCTCTCAACAGCAGGTACAGCGACTCAGTCATTGTCCACGCTGGTGTCAACGACCTGAGACGCACTCCTTGGACTACATGAAAGGGACGTCGAGGAGCTCTCTGATTATGTAGCCCAGGCAGGTATGACCCTGACCTTGAGCAGTATTCTACCTTCACCTAGAATGATGCCACAATACAGTGATAAGATGATCAGCTTTAATAATTGGCTTAAATTCTGGTGTCATTCAAAGGGGATCCAATGTCTGTCTGCCTGGGATGACATGCTGGACAAGCCACGCTGCTTCACAAGGGACGGCTTGCACCTGTCACCCTGGGCTTCGGATATTGGCAAAGGCTCTTGCCACCCCATAGTGCCTTTTTAGGCAAGGCTCAAATTCTAAACCTACCACCCTAGAACACCAAAAGGAAAAACTAAGGGTAATGCTGCTCAATGCCAGAAGTCTCAATCTCAAGATGCACGCACTCGAGGCCCTTCTCAATATGGAGAACATTGATGTCTGTGCTGTGACAGAAACCTGGTTCAAGGCTCCTGAGAGCACCCCAGCACTAACAGGTTTCACCTCATATCATGCGTTCGGCCCCAAAATCCGGACAACACCAAGAAAGGAGGGGTGTCCATATTCATAAAGGACACCCACACCTCAAGGTTGGTGGCAACGCACGATGCATCGGAGACCATCCAGGTGCAATTAACCATAGGCAAGACTGCTCTGCAATTTGTAGCATGTTACAGGCCACCCTCTCAAACTCAGGAACCTCACATGGCCTTCCTGAAAACATTGGAGGGATAAATGTATCTCCAAACACCATCATACTAGGTGACTTCAACTACCCTAATATAGACTGGGAACACTACTCAAGCCCGAACACTCTAACCCAAAGATTCCTGGAGTTCATAAACTCAAATGCCATGGAACAACTAGTCACCATCCCCACAAGAGGTGAAAACATACTTGATTTCATCATCACGAACATGGGATCAAAATGTTCAACACCGAAGTATACCCTCACTGGTGAGATCAGATCATAAACTAATCTCGCTGGAGGTCCTCATCCCGCCCCACCTGAAACAAAAAGACCACAGTGAAAAACTTCTCAAAAGCCGATTTCACACTTCTAAAAACTAGTGTGGTCTCCTTTAAGGCCCCTGAGCCAGTGGTAAACATTACTCAAACCGCTGAATCACTTACAAATGCCTTCTACCAGCACCTACAGGACTGCATGGATCAGGCAATCCCAAACAAAACTAAGACTCTCTGTACCAAAGGCAAGCGTCCAGTCTGGTGGACCCCAGCCATAAACAAGCTCTACAACAAAAGGAGGAAGCTACTACAAGATAGAGCAAAATCCTTGAAAGGTAAGACACCTTTGATCATTATAAGTTAAAAACTAAGAGCTCTCATAAAATCATCAAAGGCAAATTTTGAGAGAAAAATCGCCAAGGACTCTAAAGACAATCATAAGGCCTTCTTTAGCTATGTTAGAAACCTAGGAGGAAACTCCCAGATATGCTCAGAATTAGTTCAAAATGATGTGAAAATTACTGAACCTACACACATTGCTAACATACTGGCTGACAGGTTCAGTGCAAACTTCTCCCCTCCCCAAAAGGAGAGATATCTATTCCAGAGGATTGTAGCCCCAAACATCTCCAACGCCCAGGTGAAAACTGCCCTCACTAAGGCAAAAAACACAGCATCCATGGGACCGGATGGTGTCCCCGGCTGTGTGCTTCATGAACTCAACGAG
This sequence comes from Protopterus annectens, assembly GCF_019279795.1. NCBI lineage: Eukaryota > Metazoa > Chordata > Ceratodontiformes > Protopteridae > Protopterus > Protopterus annectens. The sequence goes on from NC_056729.1 coordinate 1,383,166,299, forward strand.
GAATTAAACCCACAGTTAGGACAGCTGTTTAATCTTAGCCTCACCTCAGGATACGCACCAAGGAGTGGCGACGGGCGACTGTGGTCCCACTTCATAAGGCGGTGCCTCCACAGACCCTGGAAATTACCGCCCATTAGCTTGACAAGCCTTATCTGCAAAGCCATGGAGAGGATCATAAGGGAACTCATAAATAAAGACATAGGGAACTTGCAGACTTTGGATCCAACCCAGTTTGGCTTTGTCAAAGGCAGATCCTGCCTCTTAAACTTGGTTGACTTTTTCGAGACAGTCACCAAGGCCATTGATGAGGAAAGGCAGTCCATACAGCCTACCTCGACCTGGCAAAGGCCTTGACACAATACCCCACTCAGGTATCATCGAAAAACTCATCAGCTTGAATGTAAACCCATACATCACAAGATGGGTTGCAAACTGGCTAAGCGACAGAACCCACAGGGTCAGAGTTGCTGGAGCCATGTCAGACTCAAAGCCTGTCACAAGTGGTGTCCCACAGGGCTCAGTCCTGGGTCCACTCTTGTTCGGCATCTACTTTTCTGAAGTACAAGCAAACACAGGAGGGTTATGGCTGACAAAGTTTGCAGATGACTGCAAACTGGGCCATAGTCGAAAACACATCTGACACAGATATCCTCCAGAAGGGCCTCACAGAAACGGATAACTGGTGCCAGAGCCATGGCCTGAAGTTAAACGCCAAAAAATGCATAGTCATACCCTTCGGGAAAAACAAGGTTACCCCTAGCTACCATATAGGTGACAATCCACTGAGCACAGAAAAAGTCATCAGGGATCTGGGGACCCAAGTTGACAGTAGTCTTCGTTTGACACTCATGTTGCTAAAGTAGTTAGGAAAACCTTCTATATCGCCCACCTGATCATGAAGGGATTCACATCTAGATCAAGGGAGGTCATCGTCCCCTGTACTCATCACTCATTAGACCTATGATTGAGTACAATGCCCGTTCGAATGTATCTGACCAGACACCTGATGCAGCTTGAAAGGCCCCAAAAGTTCCTCACCAAAAGGATAAAGGGTCTCAAAATATGTCTTATGCTGCCCGACTGAAAGAACTCCAGCTTTATTCAGTCTCATACCGCTTGCTCAGAGGTGACCTGTGCCTGACATATAAGGCCATGTCAAACCCAGATTTGATGAATATGCTTCACCTCAAAAATCTAGATCCCCAGAACCACAAGGGCGGAGAGTTAAACCTTGACACGGTTATAAATAGAACGTGCTGGAGGGACAGATTCATCACCCAGAGACTCCCTATGCTGTGGAACAAAATCCCGGTACATGTGAGGCAGAGCACCTCGCTGGCCTTGTTCAAGAGGAATCTTGACCAATGGATGGGAGATCGCAGATATACCCCAGGGATTACTTCAGTGTCACTGCTTGACAGAGGCACAGAAAAATGATAGGCATACTTTTTATTCAAACTAAAGGGGTGGCGAAAGCCACATCACTATGGGCTAGGCTTATAAATGCCCTTGGGCAGATAGCCTAGTATGAACCTATGAACCTATGAACTGAAAAAAGCCTTATGATTGTCTTGTGTCCTGCGCAATTTTTCTCTCAAAGCTGGCCTTGGAGGATTTTATGAGGGATCGTAATTTTTTGCTAGTACTGATCAGAGATGCCTTCCCTATTAGGGATTTTGCTCTATCATGTAGTATCTTCCTCCTTCTGTTGTACAGTCTATTTATGGCTTGGGTCCACCAGACTGGACGCCTGCCTTTGGATGATTGGGTCTTGGTTTTGTTTGGGATAGCTTGATCCATGCATTCCTGGAGATGTCCGTAGAATGCATTTATATAGGATTCTGCAGTTTGGGCCGTATTTTCCACTGGCCATGGGGCCTTGAAAGATTTCACTTCGGTTTTGAGAAGTGAGAAGTTCGCTTTTGAGAAGTTTTTCACTGTGGTTTTTGGGGCTGGGGGTGGGGTCGGGATGTGGATATCCAGTGAAATTAATTTATGGTCTGATCTTACCAATGAAGGATATACTACTGGTATGGAGCATAGAGTCCCCATGTTGGTAATGATCAGGTCTAATATGTTATCCCCTCTTGTGGGAGTGGTGACTAGTTGTTCCATAGCATTTGAGTTTATAATTTCCAGGAACCTTTGGGCTAAGGTGCTGGGGCTTGAGTAATGCTCCCAGTCTATGTTTGGGTAGTTGAAGTCACCCAATATAATGGTGTTCGGAGAGATCTTCATGTTCTCCAATGTTTTCAGGAAAGCAAAGTGGGATTCCTGACTTTGAGAGGGTGGTCTGTAGGATGCTATAAACTGAAAAGCAGTTTTGCCCACTGTTAGTTGCACATGGATGGTCTCCGATACTTCATGCAATGCCACTAACCTGGAGGTGTGGATATCCTTGATAAATATGGAAACTCCCCCTCCTTTTGTGGTTCGGTCTGGGTTTTGGGGCCGAAAAGCATGATATGAGTTATAACCTGGTAGTGCTGGGGTGCTCACTGGAGCCTTGAACCAGATTTCTGTCACTGCACAGATATCGATGTTCTCATAGGTTCATAGGTTCATACTAGGCTATCTGCCCTGGGGCAATTATAAGCCTAGCCCGGTTCTGTATGGCTTACGCCACCCCTTGATTTGAGTATACTGTGCCCTTTTTAAGGTTTAGTTTACTGTGCCTCTGTCTAATAGTGACACAGGAGTAATCCCTGGGAAAACCTACGATCCCCCATCCACCTATTGAGATTCTTCTTGAAGAGATTCAGTGAGGTGCTCTGCCTCACATGAACTGGAATTCTATTCCAGAGCGAAGGGAGCCTCTGGGTTATGAACCTGTCCCTCCAGCAAGTTCTATTTATTTCTGTGCTGAGGTTCAAGTCACTCGAGCGTGTGGCTCTAAGGGATTTAGATTTACTGAGGTGGAGCATGTCCATTAATTCTGGATTTGACATAGCTTTGTATGTCAGGCATAGATCGCCTCGAAGTAGGCGGAATGCAACTGAGTAGAGCTGGAGTTTTTTTAATCGAGCAGCATATGGCATCTGTTTGAGACCCTTGATCCTCTTGGTCAGATACTTTTGGGGTCTTTCTAATTGCTGCAGGTGTCGGGTAAGGTACATCCCAAAAGGGGCATTGTATTCTATGATGGGCCTGATGAGGGATGAATAAAGGGGTACGATTACCTCTCTTGATCTAGAGATTGCTATCAACTTGGGTCCCCAGGTCCCTAATAACTTTCTCTGTACTTAATGGGTTTCCGCCTATGTGGTAATTTGTGGGCACATTGTTTTTGCCAAAGGGTATGACTATACATTTTTTGGCATTTAGCTTTAAACCATGGCGTTGGCACCAGTTATCTGTCTCTGTGAGACCTTTTTGAAGGATGTTTGTGTCAGCTGGAGAGTTGATTATGGCACCCAGTTTGCAGTCGTCTGCGAACTTGGTGAGCCATAGTCCTCCCACGTTTGCCTGTACCTCGGAAAAGTATATACCAAACAAGGGTGGTCCCAGGACAGAACCCTGTGGGACGCCACTTGTGACAGGTTTCGAGGTGGACATGGCTCCAGCAACTCTCACTCTGTGGGTTCTGTCTTTGAGCCAGTTTGCAACCCATCTTGTGACATAGGGGTTTTTATTTAAGCTGGATAGCTTATCTATGATGCCCGAGTGGGGTATTGTGTCAAATGCCTTTGCAAGGTCCAGATAGGCTGTGAGGACTACCTTCCCTTCATCTATGGCTTTGGTGACTGTTTCGAAGAAGTCAACCAGGTTCAAAAGGCAGGATCTGCCCTTGACAAAGCCGAACTGGGTAGGATCTAGTGTCTGTAGGTCCCCAATGTCTTTGTTTATGAGCTCCATGATGATCCTCTCCATAGTCTTGCAGACTAAGCTAGTCAGGCTTATGGGGTGATAGTTTCCAGGGTCCGTAGAGGCTCCACCTTTGTGGAGTGGGACCACTGTTGCTGTACGCCATTCTGTGGGCACATATCCTGTAGTGAGGCTGAGATTGTATAGCTGTTTTATTTGAGGGATTAGTTCCTCTTGGATTTCATGTAGGACGCAACCTGGGATGCCATCTGGTCCCATGGAAGCAGCGTTTTTTGCTTTGGAGAGGGCAGCCTTCACCTGAGCATCAGAGATGTTTGGGAGGCTGCACTCTGCCGGGATAGATACTTGCTCTTTTGGGGGGGAGGGGGGGGAGAAGTTTGCACTGAACCTGTCTGCCAGGATATTGGCGATGTCTGTGGGTTCAGTGTATTTTTTGTCGTTTAGAATCAACTCAGAACAAGTCTGGGAGTTGCATCCCTGGTTTCTAACATAACTGAAAAAAGCCTTATGATTGTCTTTGGTGTCCTGTGCAATTTTTCTCTTGAAGCAGGCCTTGGAGGATTTTATGAGGGATCGTAATTTTTTGCTAGTACTGATCAGAGATGCCTTCCCTATTAGGGATTTTGCTCTATCATGTAGTAGCTTCCTCCTTCTGTTGTACAGTTTATTTATGGCATGGTTCCACCAGACTGGACGCCTGCCTTTGGATGATTGGGTCTTGGTTTTGTTTGGGATAGCATGATCCATGCATTCCTGGAGATGTTCGTAGAATGCATTTATATAGGATTCTGCAGTTTGGGCCGTAGTTTCCACTGGCCCTGGGGCCTTGAAGGATTCCACTTCGGTTTTGAGAAGTGAGAAGTTTGCTTTTGAGAAGTTTTTCACTGTGGTTTTCTGGGCTGGGGGTGGGGTCGGGATGTGGATATCCAGTGAAATTAATTTATGGTCTGATCTTACCAATGAGGGATATACTTCTGGTGTGGAGCATAGAGTCCCCATGTTGGTAATGATCAGGTCTAGTATGTTGTCCCCTCTTGTGGGAGTGGTGACTAGTTGTTCCATAGCATTTGAGTTTATAATTTCCAGGAACCTTTGGGCTAAGGTGCTGGGGCTTGAGTAGTGCTCCCAGTCAATGTTTGGGTAGTTGAAGTCGCCCAATATAATGGTGTTCGAGAGATCTTCATGTTCTCCAATGTTTTCAGGAAAGCCGAGTGGGATTCCTGACTTTGAGAGGGTGGTCTGTAGGATGCTATAAACTGAAAAGCAGTCTTTCCCACTGTTAGTTGCACATGGATGGTCTCCGATACTTCGTGCAATGCCACTAACCTGGAGGTGTGGATATCCTTGATAAATATGGAAACTCCCCCTCCTTTTGTGGTTCGGTCCGGGTTTTGGGGCCGAAAAGCATGATATGAGGTATAGCCTGGTAGTGCTGGGGTGCTCTCTGGAGCCTTGAACCAGGTTTCTGTCACTGCACAGATATTGATGTTCTCCATACTGAGGAGAGCTTTGAGTACGTGCATCTTGAGGTTAAGACTTCTGGCGTTTAGCAGCATTACCCTTAGTTTCTTGTACCTTGTGCTGTCTATGGAGGTGGGTTTGACTTTTGAGCCTTGCCTATAAAAGGCACTATGGGGGTGACCAGAGCCTTTGCCAGTATCCGAAAGCCCAGTGGTGACAGGTGCAAGCCGTCCCTAGCGAAGCAACGTGGCTTGTCGAGCATGTCATCCCAGGCTGATAGACACTGGATCCCCTTTGAATGACACCAACATTTTAGCCAGTTGTTAAAATCGATCATTTTGTCTTTGTACTGTGGCATCTTTCTAGTTGAGGGTAAGCTGCTGCTCAAGGTCAGGGTCATACCGGCCTGGGCTACATGATCAGAGAGCTCCTCTAGGTCTCTTTTCATGTAGTCCAGGGAGGTACGTCTCAGGTCATTCACACCAGCACATACAATGACTGAGTCATATTTGTATTTGCTTTGGAGTGACCTGAGTGCTTGTGTTATGTGGCGGATCCTAGCGCCCGACAGGCAGCTCACTGTGACCTTCTCCTTGTTCAGCCTGGTGAGTGGGACGTCAGTGTGTCTGACAATAGAGTCACCTATTACAAGAGTATCGGGTGCGTTATTCAGCCTTAAGAGCTGTGGCTGCTTGGCACACTGACTTTGTGGGCTATGTGTTGTGCATGTTTTGTTTTGGGGTGGCATTTGCTTGGATGTCTGCTTTGGAGGTCTCTGTTGCTTAGGTAGATTTTTATTTAGAGCCTCTGAGTATGTTTTAGGGTATTTATGTGTTTGGTTCGCTGATGTGTTGGGAATATGTGATACTGGAATTGTGTTGTGTGAGGTTACCTTCTCCTCCTGACTAGTTTTACCAGTTTTGAGATGAGAGAGCTCAGCCTCCAGTTTGGCTATATGGTTGCATCTCTCACATATATTTGAACCTGTTTGGAGGAGGAGAGGGTTGTCCGTGTACATGAGACAGTTGTAACATTGCCTCAAAATTCCCTGATTCACCAGCTGGGCTGGAGAGGAAACCATTGACTGACCTTTGGACATGCTAGAGTAATATAGGGAAATTAATTAAGATGGTCCAATAGGGGACAAGGTAATCGTAGAGAGTATAAGAGTAAGTAGTGCTTATGGTTTAATAGTGCTAACTTGTAAGATTACTTATTTGGACCAGTGAAGGGCCTTCGAATGAGAATATGGTGTTTAATTTGAGAGATAGAGCAGTTCTAAGGGAAAAAGTGAAGAGCAAACTTTGTGGAGCCAGGAATAGTTTAAACCCAATTAGGCGGCGCTGCCCGTTATTGCGGTATGCACAAAAAACGCGCAAAAGAGGGTTTTAAGAGAGGAAGCTCAAGGAGTTTGGAATTGACCCAAAATGGCCAATAAAACTACAGTTTTATTGGCCAATAACCTGCCTTCCAACAAAGTGCAAACCAATAACCTGTCTTCCAACAATGTGCAAACTATACACGGGAATTGACGCCAACAGAGTTTATAGTCATTTAGAAGAAAACTCAATTATGACAGTAGAACAAAAGAGCAATAAAAGAAAGTCATGTGGAAGAAAGGATCATTTGTTGTTAAAGTTATAGTGGAGAACTGTAAGAAGGGGAAGAATCTAAGTATGGCATGGATTGACTACAAAAAAACATTTGATAGTATTCCATATTCATGGATAAAAGAGTGCTTAAAAATGTATAAGACACACCCTACACTGACTACATTACTATAACCATGAATCAGTGGCAGACCACTTTGCAATTAAGCCATATAAAGGACAGATTATGATCCCAGAGATACAATTTCAAAGGAGGATATTCCAGGGTGACTCTCTGTCACCGTTGCTATTCTGCCTTCCCATTAATCCATTAAGCTGTTTACTTAACAGCTTAGGCCATGGCTACAATTTGGCTCCTAGAAAACAATGAAGTCTAATGACTTATCTTCTCTTTGTTGATGATTTAAAACTGTATAGCTCATAGGATGAGGAACTGAAAGCACAGCTGCAGGTTGTCAAAACTTTTTTAGATGATATTGGAATGTCATTTGGTCTTGATTAAATGTGCAAAAGCAACCTTTAAAAAAGAAAACTGCAGCACCAGGAAAACATCAGTTTGGGACAAGAATGTGATATAAAATAACTTGAACAAGAGGGAGTGTAATAAACATTTGGGAACTGATGAAGGATCAACAATAAAACATGAACAAATGCGAATAAAACTCAGTAAGGAGTAATTTAGATGATTTAAATTAAAGGAAAACTCCACCTTAGAACTCAAAAAACATATTTTTAATTGTATCTGTTTTTGCACTATTTTAATGCCTCAAAATCACTCCAAGTGCTTCTTTTACAATTTTAATAAGTTTCTCTCAAAATGGCGGATGATGGGGCCTGCCCTGGTAACGTGATCTTATTTTCTTGCTTTCCTTCCTTCTTCCCAGAATACATTTTAAGTCCTCTTTATATGACTCATGCCAGACATAAGAAAGTGGCGCTGTTTTCTCATGCCATTAAAATATAATGGCAGTACTGTGAAGCACTGTCACCTTCTGTAAAAGAGTTGCTTCTCTGTTTACCTGACTGAGCCTCAATTATCTCTCTGACGGAGCTTGTTCTATGCTATAAATAGCTGTTAGCTACCTGCAGCAAAAGAAAGCATATAAAAAACAGTTTTTTTGTAAAAGGAGTCTTTTGTAGTCCTAACAAACTTGATAAATCCTCCCCATACTTTCATGCCAAGGTGTGAAAACTCTCACTGCATTAAATGATTTCTTGCTGTACATTTACAAGTGACAAGTAGTAGGACTCTAAACTTAGTCTGTCTGCTGCTTCCCAATGCCTCCAGTGTGAGGATTTGTCTCTCTCATGAATGATGCAGACTTAAAATGTGCTTTACTAGTTCCTCAATTATTTCTGTCATGTTCCCCCTCCTTTTTTTCTACTTCATATTTATTTATACTTTGGTAACCAGGAAAGTAAACTGGTTCCAGGATCCTTTTCAGCCACACACACCCAGTATGTATGTGTTTCTGTATATGTATATAAAGGACATGTGTAGAAAAGTGTGCGTGTGTGTGTGTGTGTGTGTGTGTACATTTAAACAGAGTTAAGTACTTCTGATTACCTTTTCTTAGTATTCTTAATGCAAGGACACATAGTAAATGTATAGGTTCATAGGTTCATACTAGGCTATCTGCCCAAGGGCATTTATAAGCCTAGCCTAGAGTTTTGTGGCTTTCGCCACCCCTTTATTTTGAAGAAAACTATGCCCATTATTTTGCTGTGCCTCTGTCAAGCAGTGACACTGAGCTAATCCCTGGGGTATATCTGCGATCTCCCATCCATTGGTCAAGATTTCTCTTGAACAAGGCCAGTGAGGTGCTCTGCCTCACATGTACCGGGATTTTGTTCCACAGCATAGGGAGTCTCTGGGTGATGAATCTGTCCCTCCAGCACGTCCTATTAATAACCGTGTCAAGGTTTAAGTCTCCTGCCCTTGTAGTTCTGAGGGATCTAGATTTTTTGAGGTGAAGCATGTTCATCAATTCTGGGTTTGACATGGCCTTGTATGTCAGGCACAGGTCACCTCTGAGCAATCGGTGGCGACTGAATAGAGCTGCAGTTCTTTCAGTCAGGCAGCATAAGACATATTTTTGAGACCCTTTATCCTTTTGGTGAGGAACTTTTGGGGCCTTTCCAGCTGCTGCAGGTGTCGGGTCAGATACATTCCGAATGGGGCATTGTACTCAATCATTGGTCTGATGAGTGATGAGTACAGGGGGACGATGACCTCCCTTGATCTAGATGTGAATCCCTTCATGATCAGGTGGGCAATGTAGAAGGTCTTCCTAACTACTTTAGCAACGTGAGTATCAAACGATAGGTTACTGTCAACCTGGGTCCCCAGATCCCTGATCACTTCTTCTGTGCTCAGTGGATTGCCACCTATATGGTAGCTAGGGGTAACCTTGTTTTTCCCGAAGGGTATGACTATGCATTTCTTGGCGTTTAACTTTAGGCCATGGCTCTGGCACCAGTTATCCGTTTCTGTGAGACCCTTCTGAAGGATATCTGTGTCAGATGTGTTTTCGACTATGGCGCCCAGTTTGCAGTCATCTGCAAACTTTGTCAGCCATAACCCTCCTGTATTTGCTTGTACTTCAGAAAAGTAGATGCCGAACAAGAGTGGGCCCAGGACTGAGCCCTGTGGGACACCACTTGTGACAGGCTTCGAGTCTGACATGGCGCCAGCAACTCTGACCCTATGGGTTCTGTCACTTAGCCAGTTTGCAACCCATCTTGTGATGTATGGGTTTACATTTAAGCTGATGAGTTTTTCAATGATACCTGAGTGGGGTATTGTGTCGAAAGCCTTTGCCAGGTTGAGGTAGGCTGTATGGACTGCCTTTCCCTCATCAATGGCCTTGGTGACTGTTTCGAAAAAGTCAACCAAGTTTAAAAGGCATGATCTGCCTTTGACAAAGCCAAACCGGGTTGGATCCAAAGTCTGCAAGTTCCCTATGTCTTTATTTATGAGTTCCATTATGATCCTCTCCATGGCCTTGCAGATCAGGCTTGTCAAGCTGATGGGACGGTAATTTCCAGGGTCGGTGGAGGCACCGCCTTTGTGAAGTGGGACCACAGTTGCCGTGCGACACTCCTTGGGTATGTATCCTGAGGTGAGGCTAAGATTAAACAGCTGTCCTAACTGCGGGTTTAATTCCTCGTTGAGTTCGTGGAGCACACAGCCGGGGACACCATCCGGTCCCATGGATGCTGTGTTTTTCGCCTTGGAGAGAGCAGTTCTCACCTGGGCATTAGAGATGTTTGGGGGGCTACAATCTTCTGGTATAGATATCTCTCCTTTTGGGGGGGGGAGAAGTTTGCACTGAACCTGTCAGCCAGTATGTTGGCAATGTCTGTAGGTTCAGTAATTTTCACATCATTTTGAACTAATTCTGAGCATATCTGGGAGTTTCCTCCCAGGTTTCTAACATAGCTAAAGAAGGCCTTATGATTGTCTTTTGAGTCCTTAGCGATTTTTCTCTCAAAATTTGCCTTGGATGATTTTATGAGAGCTCTTAGTTTTTTACTTATAATGATCAGAGGTGTCTTACCTTTTAAGGATTTTGCTCTATCTTGTAGTAGCTTCCTCCTTTTGTTGTAGAGCTTGTTTATGGCTGGGGTCCACCAGGCTGGACGCTTGCCTTTGGTACAAAGAGTCTTTGTTTTGTTTGGGATTGTCTGATCCATGCAGTCCTGTAGGTGCTGGTAGAAGGCATTTGTAAGTGATTCAGCGGCTTGAGTAATGTTTGCCGCCGGCTCGGTGGCTTTAAAGGTGACCATACTAGTCTTTAGAAGTGTGAAGTCGGCTTTTGAGAAGTTCTTCACTGTGGTCTTTTTTATCTCAGGTGGGGGCGGGATGAGGACCTCCAGTGAGATTAGTTTATGATCTGATCTCACCAGTGAGGGGTATGCTTCCGGTGTTGAACATTGTGATCCCATGTTCGTGATGATGAGATCAAGTATGTTTTCACCTCTTGTGGGGATGGTGACTAGTTGTTCCATGGCATTTGAGTTTATGAACTCCAGGAACCTTTGGGCTAGAGTGTTTGGGATTGAGTAGTGATCCCAGTCTATATTAGGGTAGTTGAAGTCACCTAGTATGATGGTGTTTGGAGATACATTTATCCCCTCCAGTGTTTTCAGGAAAGCTATGTGAGGTTCCTGAGTTTGAGAGGGTGGCCTGTAACATGCTACAAATTGCAGAGCAGTCTTGCCTATGGTTAATTGCACCTGGATGGTCTCCGATGCATCGTGCGTTGCCACCAACCTTGAGGTGTGGGTGTCCTTGATGAATATGGACACCCCCCCTCCTTTCTTGGTGTTGTCCGGATTTTGGGGCCGGAATGCATGATATGAGGTAAAACCTGATAGTGCTGGGGTGCTCTCAGGAGCCTTGAACCAAGTTTCAGTCACAGCACAGACATCGATGTTTTCCATACTGAGAAGGGCCTCGAGTGCGTGCATCTTGAGGTTGAGACTTCTGGCATTGAGCAGCATTACCCTTAGTTTTTTTCCTTTTTTGTGTTCTAGGGTGGTAGGTTTAGAATTTGAGCCTTGCCTAAAGTAAATCCAGCTGTATATTACGGTTGCTCTCTGACAATGCGAGGACTGGCTCAAAGTCAGTGGGAATCTCTTACAATGGATCTGCATGTACCAGATATGCATCCCCCTCTGGAGGGATGTCACACAAAGCATAAAAGACATTTTTTATGAACAGTATCAGTGCACCTAGCTGCGGTGGTGGTGCTGCGGTAGCATTGTCGCCTCATAGCAAGACGTTGTCCCGTTCGATTCTCAGCTAGAGCGTCTTCTGTGTGGAGGCATACATGAATGGGGCGTGCCTTCGTTGAAGGCTGTGCGTCAGGGCTGGTAACCCGGTACGTAAAAATCCACTACCAATCATTAGCGGACCGGAGTTCCGCTGTGGTGACCCCTAACCGGGAAAAGCCGAAAGACACAAAAATCAGTGCACCTAGTTGATAGGGTTGCCACCTGACTCTCTTTCTGCAGTTCTGGCTTGTGTGTGTGTGTGTGTGTGTGTGTGTGTGTGGGGGTTTGAAAATGGTAAATGCATTTATACTTTACAAGAAAAAATATGTATTGACTTTTCTCTAAATGTCACAGAAATCTTTGCAACTACTCATATGTTATCTTAACACAAACTATTAGAAATAACATTTAAAGTTTAGAATTTCAATACTCTGTTGCTGCTTATGTAAATTTGTCAGAAGAGTTGACAATTTCCTTTAAACCTCTGACTGATCTAATTGTTTTGTTTTGCTATGAAAGGGGACTGCTAAGTTCTCCTCCCCTCTGCAATAAAAAGAGTGGAACAATTCCACAGCTTTCTCAGCTTTCTATCAGCTGCTGTGTTCCTGACAGCAGGATTAATTGCCCATCTAAGACTGACAGCAGTGCCTGACAGGGTAAACTACAGATTTAACTGTGTCTATGATATGTCATGCAGGTGGAGACTAACTTCTCTGCAAAGTATGTGAGAAGTTGAGTTTAAAAAAAAAAGTAGGTGGGCTTTCCCTTCCTTCGACTCCAGTGCAAGGAAATAAAAGTTTTAAAAACTACAAGCAGGTTTCTGGTACATACATAATGCTGGAACCATATTGTAGGGAGAAAAGAAACCCAATGATTGAGTTAAACTGCATGAGAGGGTGGAGTGTTCCTTTAATCCTGAAAACAACACTGATATCTATGAAGAAGATCCAAGCTATAACTCAAGTTACTCTTCCTGTCCTAACTTATAGTTTTGGAGTCATTGACTGGCCCCAAAAAGTGTAAGATAGACTGGATATTAAAACAAGAAGGATGCTTCATGCTCACCAAATGATTTATAAAAATCAGTGTATACCAAGATTATATATTCCCTGTTCCGAAGGAGGGATGGGCCTCCTTGAAATTGATTACATGTGTAGATCTGCAGTCGTGGACTCCACACATATCTACTGACCTCACTAGATCCAAATGTAGTGAAAGTTTTGAAACACGAGGGGAATAAATCTAAGATGATGTCTCCGCTTAATTTAGCAGAAGCATATCGGCATCAAGCAGGAATGGAAATCAAACCAGAAGTAGATAAAAACCAGCCAGCAACTGAAAGTGCTAAAAAACAAAAAAGAATACAAGGTTAAGGACCAGATGAGAAGGCAAGAAATGTGGAAAAAACATAAATATAGTGCAAGTATAGAAAACTTTTGGAAGAGCCTCATGCTAATCAAGAACGAACGCAGGAATGGTTAAAGAGAGGTGAATTCACATCAAGAAATGAAAGGTTAATATTGGCAGCACAAGATAGTGGGCTATGTACACGCTGGTTTACTAAGTCCATTAAACATGTGGGAGAAGCAGACAAATGTAGGTTTTGTAAAACCGATTTGGAAACGGTCACACACCTTGTTGCGACGCACTAATGGCAGAGGGACTGTATACCAAAAGGCATAATAATGTGGTGAGACGGTTACACTGGAGAATGTGCAAACATTATGGTATCAAAGTGGCTGAAAAACACTGGAAACATGAGCCACAAAGAATCAGAAAATGATGAAGTTGATATCACATGGGATTACCCAATACAAACAGTTCAAAAGATAGATGCTAGAAAACAGGATATATAGTGGTCAAAGAAAAGAAGGCAAAAGTAGCACTAATCATTGAAATTGCCACACCCAATGACTACAGTGTCTTGCGTACAGAGACGCACAGTCATAAAATACCTGGATCTGCAGGCAGAAATGACAGCCATGTGGAAGAAAGATACCCAGACAGTTCCAATAGTAGTAGGAGCAATGGGTCTTATAAAAAAGAATTTACAATTGTATTTAGATATGTTATCAGTTCATGTAACACCGTATGAATTGGAGGAGGAGTCTTTACTGGGCACATTGTGGGTACTGCGAAGAGCACTTTTGGCAGAAGTCAAAGAGTGAAACAATACTAATTTCATGAACTTTAATCGCACTTTGACTTAGGAATGGGGTCCATTCCTGTCATGTTATTAGAAACCCAAAAGACTAGGAAAAATTAAAAAGACAGAAGCCCCAAACACTAAGCCCCTAAGACAAACTTACACAGTTCACAGGACTCTCATCATACAGGACTCCATTGTAAGAAATATAGATCCTCCTCTAACCAGGCTGAGCAAGGAGAAGAAAACTTGTTAGTTGCTTATTTGGAGCTAGAATCTGCCAAATCACTTATGCACGCAAATCATTACACCACAGGTACCAGTAGGATTCCACCATAGTCCATGTAGGTTTAAATGACCTGAAATGTACCTCCCTAGACTATATGAAAAGACACATTATGGATCTTTCAGACCGAGTCTCAGGCTGGTATGAGCCTAGCATTGAGCAGCATATTACCATCACTGAGAATGATGCCACAAGTTGAGCAAAAAAAAAAAAAAAACAAAGATCAGCTTCAACTGGCTGTCTTTCTGGTGTCATTCTATAGGGATCCAATATTTGCCAGCTTGAAAGAGCATGGTTAACAGACAACACGCTGCTTTGCCAAGGAAGGTCTGCACCTCTACCCCAGGCATTCGAATACTAGCTAAGACTTTATCCACCCCCATAGGACCTTTCTTAAGCAATGCCAAATTGACAAACCTACCAAACGAACCTCAAGGTGCTAGTGCTCAATGCCAGCAGTCTACATAAAAAACTATACTTCCTCCAAACCATCCTCACACTTGAGGATATAGATATCTGTGCAGTTACAGAGATATGGTTTAAAGTGGTAGGGAGTACCCTGGTAGTTGAAGGTTTCAGTGCCTTCTACACTTTTTAGGCCAGTAGCTGCACAGACAAGGGCTTGAGGAGGTGTCTCAGTATACGTCAATAACTATCATACCTCTAGGGTGGTCACACAGGATGACGTGCTGAAGATCGTCCACATGCAGATCATCACAGACAAAATCCCATACAATTTCCTAGCCAGCTATAGGTCAACCTTATGTCCCAAGAAGCTCACAATGCATACTTGAACTTATTGAAGATGGTTACCATCCAACCTAACTCATGGGAGACTTTACCACTCTATAGACTGGGAATCCTACACAGCCTCAAATCTACAAGCATAGAAATTCCTGAACTTTGTAGTTACAAACACCCTTGACCAAACAGTGACTATGCCCACTACAGGCTCCAACATCCTGGGCCTCATACTTACAAATAAGGGAGAGCACTGCACCCCAACCCCCAATGTGTCATCCTCTCTGGTAAGGTCTGATCATAAAGCAGTTTCCTTCAAAAACAAAATCAACTCTGTAATCCCATTAACACTAGTAACAGTTAGAAACTATTTTAAGCAAATTACCTTTTACTACATGATGACTTGTCAAAATTCAATGCCCCTCCAAACCTCAGAACACAGCAGCCTATTGTGATTTGCTCTCAAACTCTGCACAACCATGTTAATGACTGCATAGAGGCTCCTGTACACCTACCAGAAGCATACCCAAAAGTAGCCCTAAAAACAAACTGTCCTGGTGGGATCCCAAATTAAACAGGATATACAATAAAAAGGAAAAAAAATCATGGCAAAAATCAGGAAGGGTGTAGATCAATATGTATGTACACCTTTAAGAAGCTTTCTAGGGGCTTGCACAAGTGTATAAATACTGAGCACATGCGAGCTGACTACCATTTTGTAGTAAGCTTGTTGAAATGTAAGCATGTATGTCTGTGCAGTCTGTCAGTTAATCAGTTTGTTTATATTTTGTACTGCTGCTATCCCATCCTGATGTGTTTCTTTGTAATAAAGCAGATAAACGAACTACCCCATCTGTTTGTCTTTAATGGGAAACAAGATTTGTGACATGGTGTCAGAATGGGATCCAGAAATTCAGATTCTGGACTGAGTAGGCACTCAGTTAAAGGTGGAGGAATATAGAGGAGTGGATCATCCCCACTGCATGTTTAATTCACAAACCGGTCAGAAACATATTTCAGTTATCAAAGCTTACTTAAATTACTTCTTATTCGCAAAATATGAAACGAAACTCTCAGAATGCTCTAAACGAATTTCTAAGTAAACAAAATGTCTAAAATTGTGACATATTGATAAAACTATGTGAATAACTACGGAAATGTTTTGAAATAAAGTCCGAATCTCATAAAATGAATAAAATAAGGAAAACAATCGCATTTTTGGCAGAAATAGCTTATAGCACGTACTTTTTTCACATTAAAGATGTTCAAGATATCTCAAGTATACAGAGAGTTTTTGCATGATTGTGCAGTATTACAGTTGAGTTATTTCGCAAAATACAGCCATTTCAAAGCATATTTCACAAAGTAGAGTATTTCAGAGAGTTTTCTATGCATTTGAATGCTTTTACAAGTACTGGCTGTGTGTGTATGTTCGTATATAATTACAAGGGCCATTTTCTCAGTGTGTTTGGGCATACTTTGTTGGCATGGCTAAAGGATTTCGAAAACCAGCTCCACTTATATTTGACAATAATATTCCAGAGAACTAGAGAGTGTTTGAGCAAGCATATAATATTTTCATACAAGTTGCATTTTCTGATAAAGATGACCATACAAAGGCATTTATTCTGATTAATTTATCTGGCCCAGAAGCCATAGAAAAAAAAGTGTGTGTTCATTTGTGTATGCACCTGCTGTATTTGGAGGGGAGGGGGAAACCGTCATATAGTGGTACCGGCTGAGTCAAGGGAAGACACAGAGTGCTTAAAACGTAAATTCAGAGAAATGTGTAACCCCCAACGAATATTATAATGGAAAGGCACTTATTTTACAAAAGAGATCAAAAGCCAGATGAAACTTTTGCAGCATATATAATTGACTTGAGAAATAAAGCTAAACGTGCAGATTTGGTGATCTAAGTCTTATCTAAGGGCGGAGTTAATAAAGTCAGACTTGTGTGTGGTATTAAAGATGATGCTGTGAGAAAGGTTTTGCTTTGTGACAGTGATTTAACTTTGAATAAGGCCACTGAGATTTGTCAGATATATGAGCTCACAGAAAAACACACAAATATGCTTACAAATGAGAAATGCATGCTTCCAGTATCTTCTAGTGCTCATATATTGACAGTATGCAGCATGTGGTTAAAAGAAACAGGCCCAAGCACATGGCAGCAGCTGTAAGCCCTGCAGCAATCACAGGGAAATCCCATACCAAGTTCCAGAGTACACACAGTCTCAGTGAAGCATAAGAGTGAGTCAGCAAACAGGCATAAGGGTAAGGGTGCATGCTCACCCAGTTTCATAGTTAACTGTCGCAATTGTGGTGCAAATCATGAGCCCAGAAGAGAAAAGAGCTTAGCTTTTGGTCAACAATGCCACAAATGCAATAAGTGGAATCATTTCAAAAGGTTTTGCAAATCAAACAAGGGGCATTCTTTTATTAAAAAAAGAACATTCAAAGAGATAAGCTGATCAATTAGAAAGCTGTGACCCTACTTTTTATGTTGATGGTGTGTCTGTGCTTAATGAAATAGTCAATGCAGTAAATTTATGGGCAAAGAATGAAGTTACTTTTACTGTTCGGATAAATGGAAGACCCACAGAGTTCAAAGTTGACACAGGTTCAAAGTGCAATGTTATGTCAGCAGAAATATTTGCTAGAGCATGTGCTGGTGAGGAGCTTGATTTGGCAAAGTGAGCAAAGCTTGTTGCTTATGGCGGTGAAGAAATTCAAATTGAAGGTTCAATAGTGCTTTCATGTTACTCTGCTGGGAACAGCTACGACTTGTAATTTTACATAGGCAAAAGGTATGTCCAGTCATTATTAGGCCTCACAGATAGTTTGAAAATGGAGCTACTTTCATTTAATACGGAAGTCCACCATGTTAGCTTGAAAGATCACTGTTCTAATTTCACCCAGTCTATTTTTTCTACCTATGCTGATCTTTTCAAAGACAAACTCGGCAAACCCCCAGTTGTGTACTCCATGAAGTTAGACCTGGAGGTCAGTACAGTTGTCAGGCCAGCCTGGAAAGTTGCAGTAGCTATGCAGAACAGAGTCAAAGCTGAGCTAGATAAAATGATGCAGCAAGGTGTAATTTGTTCAGTTGCAGAACCACCTGAATGGGTATCTTCCATGGTAGTAGCTCGTAAGAAAAGCTCAGATAATATCAGAATATGTACTGAGCCATGAGATTTGAACAAAGCACTGAAAAGACCATCATCCAATGCGTATAGTAGAAGTTGTCACTGCTCTCATGCCAAATACCACTCTTTTTTTCTGTCTTGGATGCAGAGAGTTCATTTTGGCAAATTGTGCTTGACTGAAAATCTTCATTGCTAACTACTTTCAGTACTCCTTTTGGCAGGTACAGATTTTTGAGAATGCCATTTGGGATAAATTCTTCCAGCGTGCAATGGAGCAAGTTTTTTTTCTGGGTATCTGTGTGCTACTACAGTAGATGATATTCTAGAAGGAGGTAATGGTGAAGCTGAGCATGACAGAAACCTCAAGAAATTTCTGGAAAGAGCATGAGAAGTGAATCTTAAGCTGAATCCACAGAAGTGCAAGTTCAGACTACAAGAAGTTACTTATGTTAGTCATTTATTTACCAGTTCAGGCTTATGACCATATCCTTCCAAGCAAACAGCAATTTTCGAGAAGCCAGCTCCAGACAATGTTCAAGACCTACAGCGTTTTCTTGCCATGGTTACCTAGACAAATTTATTCCAGATTTGAACCAACTTTCAGCACTGCTTAGAGAGCTGACATGCAAAAATATGTCTTGGTTAGAATACCAGAGAGCATTGGATGTCCTGAAACAGAGAACAGCCAGTCCACCAACTCTCAGACACTATGATGTTCATAAACCAGTTGCTCTTTCTTGTGATGCTTCGAAATTTGGTCTTGATGCAGTCATTCTTCAAGAGGGTAGACCAGTACCCTGTGTGTCCAGAACTCTAACCCAAATTGAAATACACTATGCGCAGACAGAGAAAGAGCTCTTGGCAGTTGTGTTTGCATGTTCGAAGTTCCATGATTATATTTATGGCAGACCTATACAGATTTAAATAGATCACCAACCTCTATAGTCACTATTTTGAGAAAGCCTCTGCATACAGCTCCTGCCAGATTACAACACAAAATGCTCATCTTGCAAAACTATAACTTCAGTCTTGTCTACACAAAAGGCAAACTTCTTTATCTTGCTCATACATTATCCAGATCACCCAGAAATACAGTCCGCACAAAGTTATTTCTGACAATGGTACATAGTTTACAAGTCTGTAGTTCAAAAGATTTGCTGAAGAGTGCGACTTTACTCATGTTACAAGTAGCCCTGTGTACCCACAGTCAAATGGTTTGGCAGAGCGTGCAGGTCAAAGTGAGAATCAATTACTGTAGATGTCAAAACAATACAACAGTGATGTTTTCTTGAATCTCAGAAATGTTCCTTGTGATAAACATCTTGGTTCACCTGCAGACAGACTTCTGCCGAGACAAACCAGAACCACATTACCAATTAGTAGTTCATTATTGGTTCCATATATCAAGAACATCAGATCAGTGAAAGCCAATCTGTTAAAGAAGCACTTACCCCAGATAGCCTGTTACGATAAGACCAGCAAACCACTTAATCCATTACGAGAAGGGGAGGTTTTGAGGATGCAGACTTCCAAAGATTTTGATTGGATTGGTGTCATGAAAAGTGCATGTCCAGAGGAGAGATCATACACTGTGTAGTCGCAAGGAGCAGAATTTAGGTGAAATCAGAAGCATCTGATCCTGGTGTCCGAGCCTGTATTGCAGTATCACACCTGTAAGAAAGGCTCTACATCTCTAAGTGAGTTATCCAGCATTCCAGTTCCGGAAGATGTTCCAGTAACTATCCCTGTTTCTGAGAAGAATCCCGAAACTCCTGAAGCAAGTTGTTCACCAATGACTGTCCCTGTTGCTAAACCCAATTCTGACTGCTATTTCACTAGATCAGGTCACATTTCCAGATCATGTTCCAGATACATAGCAACTTGGACACAAGGACATGAATGTTTTTTTATTTTTTATTGTCTATCCCATTGCATGTTTCTTTTCAAATGTCATTATACTGTGGGCAATTCATTAAAGAGGGAGGATGTAGATCAATATGTATGTGCATCTTTATGAAGCTTTCTAGGGGCTTACACAAGTGTATAAATACTGAGCACGTCCGAGCTTGACTGCCATTTTGTAGTAAGCTGTTGAGATGTAAGCATGCATGTTTGTGTAATCTGTCAGTTAATCAGTTTGTTTATATTTTGTACTGCTGCTATCCATCCTGATGCATTTTTTTGTAATAAAGCATGTAAATGCACTATCCAGTCTGTCTTTAATGGAAAACAAGACGAGCGACAAAGGGTAACTGCCATAAAGATGGAAACCCTCTCAAAGTAAATAGGCAACTAAGACGGCTAATTACATCAAGCAAAACCAATTGTGAGGTAAAGATAGCCTCCTAGGTGAAAGGTAACTATAAGACCTCATAAAGCTATATCAGAAACCACAAGGGCAACACACAGCAATGTGCTGAACTGGTTAACGGTGTCACATTCACGGAGCCTGGTGATGCAGCGAACCTGTTAGTGGACAAATTTAATCCCAGCTTTACCCCTCTCTCACCCACCCAACCATTCCCTCAAAAAATACCCTCAAACATAACCCCTCCAACTATAACTAGAGAGGGTGCCTCCTATACAGTCATATTTTAGAGTTATTAGAACCTCTGGAGTCTTAGTCTTAAAACTGTCTTTGTGTCACATGAATGGAGGAGGACTCTGACAGTCATCCCCCTTCATAAGGGAGAACCTTCAATAGATCCTGGAAACTACATACTCATTAGTCTGGCTAGTCCTATTTGCAAAGCTATAGAAAAAAAATATAGAAATATAGAAATTATCAACAAGGACACAGAAGACTTCCAAACACTGGATCCATTCCAGTTTGTCTTTGTCAAAAGGAAGGTCATGCATACTGAATCTGGTGAACTTCTCTGAAAAAGTCACCAAGGAAATGGATGAGGAAAAAACGGTGCATACTGCCTACCTAGATCTGGCTAAAGCATCTGATAACATACCCCACTGGGGTAATGTCAACAAACTTATAGAACTAGGTATAAACCCCTTTACAATATATTGGATAGCTAGCTGGCTCACTGATAGGACTCAGGAGGTTAGAATTAGTGAGGCCACCTCCACAAACAGGCCAGTCACCAGTGTTGTCCCCCAAGATTCTGTGCTGGGCCTTTCTTTTTCAACATCTACTTCTCAGATGTCAAAGGTCTTTGGCTAACCATGTTCACAGATGACTGCAAACTGGAAGCAGTCATTGAATTCCTTCAAAATGGGAACATCCTTCAGGAAGATCCAATACAGACATACGCATTGTGCCAAAACCATGGCTTAAAACTCAATACAAAGAAATGCCTTATAGTACTTTATGGGAAGTCTACCATCCTGGGTAACTACATTGTCAATAAAACACCATTAAAAGTTGATTCATTAGTCAGGGATCTGGGAACTCCTGTAGATAATAACCTAGCCTTCAACGAACAAGTGTTCAGAGTATTAAGAAAATTACTTCTATGTTGCTCAACTTATAAGCAAAGGTATGGCATCCAGGTCCAGAAAGGTTATCAATCCACTGTACCCAGTCCTCATCAAACCCATCATAGATTACATTTTCCCCTTCGGTATCTACCTTACCAGACACATACAGCAACTGGAATGTCCACAAAGGTTACTTACAAAAAGAATAAAGGAAGTAAATACAATGCCCTATGCGGATTGCCTCAAAGCCCCATCTCTTTACTATGGGTAGTGGAAATTATTCAGGAGTTACTAGGGAAGATATAAATTTCTTCTGAAAATAATTAGTGAAATAAAATTAAACAGGAGTTTAAAAATAGTGTGGAAATAAAAGAAAGAGATAGGATTAACAAGTAACAAGAATTATTTAGAGGGACTTACAAAGGTTAAAGTATTACAGAATATGGGGAATCACACAGAACAGGAAGAGGGGCAACTGCTGAGTGCTACAGAAAAAATAAAACTTCATGATATTATGCACAAGTTTAGAAAGAGTGATGTTAAGCCACTTTTTTTTTTAAATATATAACTCCAGAGCACAAAAATGTTTATCAAAACAGCTCAGGCAACAGAAAGCAGAAAGTTTTTTTTTTTTGTCAAGCTTAGGAAGCCTATAACGAGGCACATAACCAAAGACCCTATAGAGGTATTAGAAATATTTTGGAAATTTTATAAAAATCTGCATAAAAGCAAAGAAATGTGGAAATCAAGAAAAAGCACAAATGGAAATGTTTACGGAAGAATTAAATATGCCAAGATTAGAGGCTGATGAGGCTCAATTACTAACAGGATAACAGCAGAGAAGATAAACATGGTGATGTATAACCAATCTACAGGAAAGTCTCCAGGAATAGATGGTATTCCTGTAGTTTGGAAGCTAGGAGGGAAGAAAGTGAAAGATCTGTAAGGTTTTAACAGTATTTTAAGAGGAGGAGGAGGACAAATATCCTGAAAGAAAGCAGTGGTGGGTGCAATACCTAAAGATGGTGAAGAACCTTCAGAGCCAGCTTCAAACAGGTCTATATTGATTCTAAACCATAATTATAAAGTGTTGATAGTGGCTAAAGAATGGTAAAGGTAATGCCAAAACTGACAGATATGGATCAATGTGGTTTTGTGGAGGGTGGCAAACATCTGACAACATTAACAGAGCAATGATGATTCTGAAGGAAGCAGAATACAAGAAAATATCACTGTATTAGTGTGCCTTGATGCAGAAAAAGCATTTGACAGAATAGGCTGAGATTTTATGAGCAAGGCAATGGAAGCATTTGTATTCCCTGATAAAATTATAAGGTTGATCAGGAGGATATATGAGGGATTGGAGGCGAAAATTAAAGTGAGGGATTCTTCTTGGATAAGTTCTGTCTGAGCAGAGGATCAAGGCAGGGGTGTCCTCTTTCCCCTTTATTTGTGTTATATTTAGAACCATTGGTAAAGAAAATAAGAAACTCAGAAATTCAAGGATTTAATTGATATGTTAGTCAAGAAAAGTTGGCTTTATTTGTAGATATTTTATTCGTGATAAAACCAGAAAAGGACATTTTAGTGTCATGGAACATTCTGGGCCAGTTTCAAGTCTTTTTTGGCTATAGAATTAATGAATATAAACACAAAGGCAACAACTGTAAACTATGCACACAAACACAAATGAGTTCAATGATACCCACATTTATGGGGACATGATAAAATGAAGCACTTGGGCATATGGGTTAAAAAAGATTCTGTTACAACAGCAAAAGATATGTAGGAAGAGACTACACAAAACATAATACAAATACTAAGAAACTGGAAGCTCTGTTTTACGGACATGGACAGTAAGATACAAGCAGTGAAAGTATGTATAGTCCCTTTAGTTTTATAACAGGACAGGTATATTTTTAACAACCAGAGGAGAAGTGGTGGATAGCAATTAATAGAGAGTTGAAGGATTCTATCTGCGAGGGGAAGAGTCAAGTAGGAAAAGTTGATCCTTCCAACAGAACAAGGTAGTTTGAGATTACTTGATTTAAATGGGTATTTCAGAGCTACACAATTAATGCTCCTATAAAAAAAAAAACAAGCAGAAAGCTATAATTTAAAGTGGAAAGGGATGATGATGAAACAAGGGGGAAGCTCAAACAAGAACAGAGTGGAATTTTGGATGCAGATCCTTAAGAAGGATAACAATAACCATACAGAATATTATATTTATAAAGTAAACCAACATGAGGAAGGAGAAAGAAGATTCTACCAGTAGGGATGACTGCAATTACAGGTACAAAAAATAGTCAAGAGGGGGCTGGAATTTACTGGAAAAAACTGGCAAAGGAACCAAGGTCCTGGAAGCAAATAATTAAGAGAGGGAAAGGTAAAAGAATGGGAAGAGGCAAAGAATGTATTTTGACTGCCCATATCTATTGATTTTGGCACCACTTTTGCCATTCTTTAGGCAATATAGACATAAATACTTTATAATCATGGTATAAAACTGAAAAGTGTCTACGTGTCTTGTACCAGCATGTGGATACAATTCTAAATGCAGATTGATACCGAGGGTCATGATATCTCGGAATAAAATATACTTCTGCATGCACAAATTTCTCAATAACTTTCCTTCTAAATGCGAGGTTAGAGCCTAGGCAGTCATTCTCCAGACCTTTGGGATCAATTGCTTTCTTCAGAACAGGGGTAACCAAATCCTCCTTTAAAAATATAGGAAACTCCACTGATCTCACTAAAAAATATGTGATCTAGAAAATAATAGGGACCAAAGAATAAAGATAAGTCAAACTAGTCTCGAAGGGCAAAGGACTAAACAGCAATATACAGGCTGATGAGAAGAAACAACTGACATGACTTTGTTATGGTCCACATAGGTGAAATCTGTCCAAAATTTTTTTATTTTATTTAACATTTGTTTGCCGGGAAAGTCCGACTTCGAACGAAGCCAATTTTCAGCAGAGGCCCAGGGAGAAATGCTCCAGACGCATGTCTTTGAAACGTGGGAGGAAACCGGAGCACCTGTAAGAAATCCACACGAACGCAGGGAGGACATGCAGACTCTGCACAGAAGGCACACCAGTTGAGAATCATACTTGAGAACCTCTTGCTGTAAGGCGACAATGCTACCGCTGCACCACTGCGCAGAAAAAGACTGGACAATTCACACTTGAATGAATCATCAGATGCACAAATACGCAAATCAGTCTTGAAAGATTACCAAGTCTTGGCAACCTAAGCTGGATCTCAAAGCAATCTAATAAAAAAGTGACCAGAGATGCACAGCATCCCATCCGCCTAGGAAAGTGCAGCTGGATGATTCTTTGAAGCAGAGATTTCACTGAACACAATGCTGCCTACTTACATGAAATCACATAATGCTGATTCAGAACAACACTGTCTTCAAGAAAGCCTGTCCTTCAGGGCTTATGCTCCAACCTCAGTCCCAGCCCATCACAATGGATGCAGCTCAAAAATGAATCATGTTCCTTATTTGTAACTGACCCAAGACATACACTCACTAGGGTTAGGGTATCTAGAGTACTAGTAAAGGTCGCACTATAGGTCACCATAAGTGATTCTGAATCCTCAGCAATCAATGATCTGGCTAATCAAGAGAGACATCCAGATCTTTAAATCTTCAGCTCCACAAATAGGCAATGAAGAAATGATATATACCAACCTCAAAATAAACCAAAACAAAACCATCAACATAATTGGATGCTACTTCCCACCTGGCCAAAACATCCCTCCACTAGAAAACCTCCTCAGCTGGTCTACCCACCATCTCCCCCAAGAAACTATCATTTTAGGTGATTTCAATATTGACTGGCAATCCTGTTCTGGCAACCATCCAACCCATCATATAAACCTTCATGGCTTCACCCAACTAGTCCAGTCACCAACCAGGATAAATAAAAACTCCAGCAAGCACACTACCCTGGATTGGATACTAGTCAGTATGAGCCCCCAAGTCATATATAACAGGCTGCTTACCAGATAGCCTCAGTGATCACTCCCCAACATTCCTACTCAAAAAATACCTATACGAAGCTAAACCTGTCATTTACCGTCAAATACGTAAAAAACAAACTTTAACCCACTCACATTCATCTCATCCCTCACAGAATGTAACTGGCATCCTCTAAAGTACCTCAGTCTTGATGACGCAGTTGAATTTTTTAATACTACCTTCCTGAGCATCCTTAATTACCATGCCCCCATAAGACTTTCCAAAACCAAAGCACAACCCTCTCCATGGCTACAGAAAA
This sequence comes from Protopterus annectens, assembly GCF_019279795.1. Classification (NCBI taxonomy): domain Eukaryota; kingdom Metazoa; phylum Chordata; order Ceratodontiformes; family Protopteridae; genus Protopterus; species Protopterus annectens. Next base: position 1,383,192,023 of record NC_056729.1, read on the forward strand.
CCACTAAGTCAGAAATGAAAAACAGGGATAAAGCCTGGGAGCACTGGCGCAAAATCAAAACCCCCTCAACTAGACAGAAATTCCTAGAACTACGCAATAGAGACAAAAAGCTAATAAAACAGGACAAATTCCAATACTACCAGTGTGCACTAGACTCCTCCCAACACAGCCCCAAACAATTCTAGTCCTCCATAAACTCCATCCTCCACCCAGGTAAAGTCAGTACCCCTCCTCCTAACATCCCTCACTCCTCAGAAAATATTGCAACCTCATTCAACACACACTTCACACAAACCATACTATCACTAGCTAAACAACACAACCCCCCTCCCCTCCAACCCACACCTTCAACTAGTAATCTCCCCACTGCCTTCTCTTTTTCTCCTGTACCTACCTCCAACATAAAAAAACTCTTAACTAAACTTAAGCCCACCAAATTAGCAGCACACAACCTCCCAAGTGAATACCTACAAATCGCAGCCGACGCTCTGGCATACCCAGTATCCATCTTGATTAACCGATCTCTGTCAGAAAGTTACGTTCCCACACTGTGGAAAGTATCACATATAATTCCCCTCCACAAAGGCGGACCCCTCCACAGAACTAACCAATTACCGCCCCATAGCTATTCTCTCTCCACTCTCCAAAATACTAGAGAGATGTATACACTCTCAGGTGTCAGACTACCTCCTTACTAACAACCTCCTTTCCAATACTCAGCATGGTTTCCGACCAAACCATAGCACCACCACTGCCTTACTCTCCTTTACTAACACTATCCTTCAGCATAAAAACAATGGCTATCTCTCCTCTGCTACTTTCCTAGACCTTTCTAAAGCATTTGACATGGTCCCACACAAACAGCTCATCTCTGTCCTCAATAACTTATCCTTCTCTCAATCAACTGGTTTCAGAGTTACCTGTCTGACCGCCAACAATCCGTTGTATGGCAGAATGACACATCTCCCCAACTACCTGTCTCCATAGGGATTCCCCAAGGATCCATCCTTGGACCCCTACTCTTCTCTGTTTTCACCAAAAATCTAGCCTCTGCCACCAAATATGGCACACTCATACAATACGTAGATGACTCAACCATCATCAGCTCAGTCCAGTCCCTACCCAAACTGCAAAAAGTCACATAGGAAGCCTTTTCCACTGTTGAAACTTGGTTATCCGATGCCCAATTAATACTCAACCCAAACAAAACTAAACTACTCATCTTCCAACCCACCAAACATACACAAAACAACTCTCACTTTAACATCACAGCAAAAGACACCACCACTATATACCCAACTGAACACACCAAATTGCTAGGAGTGGAAATAGACAAACTAAAATTGGACATTCACAATTCCATGACCATAAAAAAGTCCACAAAAAACTAGGAGAGTTATACAGAAATATGCAACTTCTCACCAAAGAAAAAAAATATATATATTCTTGTTTCCCGCCTTTTCTGACTAGAATAGCCCTGAATTCAGGTTTGATGGATTCTGGACTTTAGTACAAGGTTCCTGTGTTGCCCATTTCCTTACTTGGATAGGAGAAAGCTTCTCTGTTCACCAGTGAGAGTGGGGAGCTTTGAGCAGCCTATCTGTCCCTGGAGAAGTGGTCTCAGCCCAGAAACAAGTTGTTTATTGGCCGTTTTGGGCTAATTCCTAGCTCTTTCAAGTCCCCTGCTTAAAAACCCACTTGGCGAGGTTTTTGCGCTTGTTCCGACTCAGCAAAAGCTCCTCGTGGTCCTGCAGAGTGGTGCTAGCAGCAGAGAGTCAAAAAAGAGTGACTGCTACTTGATATAAGTATTTTCTGCTGCCTTTACGCTAGCGACTGCATTTTCTCACTGAAAAGCGAGTCTGAAACTGTTGTTTTACTTAGAAAAGCTTGTTTTTGCATTTTTTGCTACCTGCACTTGAATATCGTCTGCTGTTGTTTAATTTAATTGTTGAGGCTGCTCACTCAAGTGCGCTAGCATGTGTTAAGTATTTTACTGTGTTTTTCTGCTATCTGCCCTTAAAAAAGAAAAAAAAAAAACAAACAAAAAAAAATATCCTTGTTTCCCGCCTTTTCTGACTAGAATAGTCCTGAATTCAGGTTTGCTGGATTCTGGACTTTAGTACAAGGTTCCTGTGTTGCCCATTTCCTTACTTGGATAGGAGGAAGCTTCTCTGTTCACCAGTGAGAGTGGGGAGCTTTGAGCAGCCTATCTTGTTCCTGGAGGAGTGGTCTCAGCCCAGAAACAAGCAGTTTATTGGCCATTTTGGGCTAATTCCTAGCTCTTTCAAGTCCTCTGCTTAAAAACCCGCTTTAGCGTGGGTTTGCGCTCAGCGCAGTATTGGGCAGTGCCGCCTAAACAGGTTTAAACTACTACCGGCTCCATAAAGTCTGCTCTTCACTTTTTCCCTTAGAACTGATCTAAATCTCAAAGGAAGCATTCTATTTTCATTTTAAAGCCTTGCACTTGCTCTTATAAGTAATCTTATAAGTAAACTTAAGCACTACACTATCTTATACTCTTTTTAAGTAATTGACTCCCTATAGGTCCTTTCTTATCAGTCAAAAAGTATTTCATTATACTAGCCTGACATGTCCAAAGGTCAGTTTCGGGTATACTTTCCAGTCCAGCTGGTGAATCTGGGAATTGTGAGGCAATGTTACAACTGCCTTATCTACACAGACCACCCTCTCCTCCTCCCAACAAGCTCAAATATATGCGAGAGATGCAACTATATAGCCAAACTGGAGGCTGAGCTCTCTCAACCCAGGACTGGCACAGTCAGTCAGGAGGAGAAGGTAACCACACACACCACAAAGCCAGTCTCACACAGACCTATCGCAACAGCAAACCAAACCCAAACACACAAAAACATACTCTGAGGCTCTAAAAAAAATCTGCCCAAGCAGCAGATACCTCCAAAGCAGACATCCAAACAACCGCTACCCCACAACAATACCCACGTATCACATAGTTCACAAAGTCAGAGTGCCACACAGTCACAGCCCTTAAGGCTAAACACACCTAATACACTTGTAATAGGTGACTCTATTTTAGGACACACTGACGTCCCACTCACCAGGCTTAACAAGGAGAAGGTCACTGTAAGTTGCCTGTCGGGTGCCAGGATCTGCCACATAACACAAGCACTCAGGTCACTCCAAAGCTAGAACAAATATGACTCCGTCATTGTCCATGCTGGTGTGAATGACCTGAGCTGTACCTCCCTGGACTACATGAAAAGAGACATACAGGAGCTCTCTGATCATGTAGCCCAGGCCGGTATGACCCTGACCTTGAGTAGCATCTTACCCTCACCAAGAATGATGCCACAGTATAAAGACAAAATGATCAATTTTAACAATTGGCTAAAGTATCGGTGTCATTCAAAGGGGATCCAGTGTCTGTCAGCCTGGGATGACATGCTTGACAAGCCACATTGCTTCGCTAGGGATGGCTTGCACCTGTCACCCCTGGGCTTTTGAATACTGGCTAAGGCTCTTGCCACCCCCATAGTGCCTTTTTTAGGCAAGGCTCAAAAGACAAACCCACCTCCATAGACAACATAAGGAAAAAGAAACTAAGGGTAATGCTGCTCAATGCCAGAAGTCTAAACCTCAAGATGCACGCACTCAAGGCTCTCCTCAATATGGAGAATACTGATATCTGTGCAGTAACAGAAACCTGGTTCAAGGCTCCAGAGAGCACCCCAGCACTACCAGGTTATACCTCATACCATGCTTTTCGGCCCCAAAACTCGGACCGAACCACAAAAGGAGGGGGAGTATCCATATTCATCAAAGATACCCACACCTCCAGGTTAGTGGCAATGCATGAAGGATCGGAGACCATCCATGTACAACTAACAGTAGGTAAAACTGCTTTTCAGTTTGTAGTCTGCTACAGACCACCTTCCCAAACTCAGGAACCCCACTCAGCTTTCCTGAGAACACTGGAGAATATGAAGGTCTCTCCAAACACCATTATATTGGGTGACTTCAACTACCCAAACATAGACTGGGAGCACTACTCAAGCCCCAACACCCTCGCCCAATGGTTCCTAGAATTTATAAACTCAAATGCTATGGAACAACTGGTCACCACTCCCACAAGAGGGGAAAACACATTGGACCTGATCATCACCAACATGGGGATTCTATGTTCCATATACAGCAAAACACCAAATAGACCAGCAAGGCAGGAAGAAGTTCAATAATCATTTATTATGCGTACTAAAACAGACCGGTTTCGGCAAAATTGCCTTCTTCAGTGTAGGACATAACAAACAAGTCCCTCACCAACAATTATTTAAATATAAAGCAGCAGCCAATCAGGCAAGCTGGTTCATAAATATTAATACAGTGAAAAAAGTTTTTTTATAAAATATGTTGACATGGCAGTCTCCAATGTAAAAAGTACAAAAGACCATATTGGGAATCATAACAGGTCATCAGAACAAATGATAAATAAAAATTTATGAATAAAAATAAATAAATATATTGAATAACAATAATAAACATATTTAGATATATATAATAATATATCTAAACAAGTAGTGAACATACCAAAATGTGCCAAAAGATATATATATAATAAACACAAAAATATTTCCATACAGAAACAGTATAAATATGAACATGGCTTGTGTTATGACAAGCCTACAACATGAAGTATGAGATACTGTTCATAAAAACTATGAACCCCCCATGTCAAATGGGCTGTTGATCATGACAGTGCCCATAACGGAAACCAGATACATAAGTTTAATAGATAAGTATACCTAACTCTTACTATACTCAACCAAAAAATTTTTTGGAACATGATGTATGTATATAAATATAAACTTAATTATAAACATCTAATTATCATTGATCAATAGAACCCAAATCGAACAAACCCCTCAAGGTTATAATCCAATGTTTCTTTTATGTCTGACGAACTATGCCAACCTAATAGCATAATGAGCCTATATTATAAGATATATAATACTTATGATCAATGATATAAGCCCCCCATATTAGATGGGCTGATGCTCATGCCCATATATAGATCTACAAACAGGAATAGACATAACAAGGATCCAGAACATCAGTTCAATGAATAAGCGAACTTATACTATTACTATCAGTGACAATCCAAGAATTGCAACATAGTATATATATATATGTGAGTGTTGCCATAATTATCAACAACCTATTATAAATGATCATTGAGACCCGGATGGAACAAACCCCCCAAAGTTGTGATCCAATATTTCTCTTTTTGATCTAACAAACCATGCCAGCCCAGTTTGTTGGTTCAATCCCCACAGATACGATCGATGACCAAAAAACTAAATTTAGCCTGTGGATGTTTCAAAGTGTGCTGATAGAGGGCACTAGTCTCTTTATGGTTCCTGATATCACTACGGTGTTCATTCATTCTAGTTCTTAGTGCTCTGGAAGTTTGGCCAACGTAAAATGCACCACAATGGCAGGAAGCTAGGTACACCACCCAATCACTACTACAATTGCCAAAGATTTTGATATTAAATATCCTGCTGGTATTGCGGCTCGAAAATTCCTTAGATTTAAGCATATATGAACATGAGCCACAGTGACCACAGGGAAAAGAACCAAAGAGCTCATCACCACGTAGTGTAAGTTGTTTGTGAGTAGTACCCCCACTTGCCATATGTTTAAAGTGTGACAAATAGGAGCCCAAAGTTTTACCCCGCTTATATGAGAATTTGCATTGTGGCCCTAAAATGGTTCGCAACCTCTCATTCGCCAGTAAGATGTTCCAATGTTTATTAATAATGTTTCTAACCATATTGATGTTTCTCCCATAAGTTGTGACAAATCTAACCTGGGTGCCAGATGACTGTTTGTTCTTATTTTTATATTGTAACAATTCATGTCTCTCAATGCCATTGGCCCTACATCTAGCAGACGTGATATCATATTGATCATATCCTCTGTTGATGAACCTCTGGCTAAGATCCCTGCTGGCTAGTTGGTATTCCTCATTATTTGAACTAAGACGTTTAATACGAATAAACTGGGATATCGGAATACTTTTGATAGTATGTCTGGGATGTAGGCTGGAAGCATGAAGCAAAGTATTATATTGTGGATACTTGCGAAAAACCTTAGTAGACAAGGTGTGATCTGGGTTTCTGAATACCGTGACATCCAAAAAATTAATTGTATTTTTATCATAAGTCACAGAAAATTCAAGTCCCCACACATTGTCATTAAGGTATTCCACAAATTCCTGCAAATAACCCACATCCGCATGCCAGACTAGCCAACAGTCGTCCAGATAACGTCGCCAGATGTCCATCTCAACCTGATAGATGTTATGTAAAGTATCATATATCAGGCATTCCTCCACATAGGCCATAAAAAGGTCAGCATATATGGGAGCAAAAGATGCTCCCATAGCTGTTCCTTGCAACTGCCAATAACATTGGCCTTGAAAATACAAAACATTCTTGTTTAATACATGTTCGGACATACAAATCAGGAGAGTATTGAACCCAGGTGTATAAAGATTCGTCCTTTCTAACCAGTATTGAAGAGATTGTAAACCCGCCCAGTGCGGTATGCTTGTATATAATGGGACTTTGTTGGTTTGATTCTATGTTCCATACCAGAGGTATACACCTCTTTAGTAAGATCTGACCATAAATTAATCTCACTGGACATCGATAACCCGTCCCCACCCCCAACCAAGGAAATCACGGTGAAGAACTTCTCAAAAGCAAACTTCACACTTCTCAAAACTGAGGTGGAATCCTTCACAGCCCCCGGGCCAGTGGAAAATACGGCCCAAACTGCAGAATCCTTTACAAACACATTCTATGCACACCTACAGGAATGCATGGATCGTGCTATCACAAATAAAACCAAGACTCACTCCTCCAAAGGCAGGAGACCTGTCTGGTGGACCCCAGCCATAAATAAGCTATACAACAGAAGGAGGAAGCTACTACATGATAGAGCAAAACCCCAAAAAGGGAAGGCATCTCTGATCAGTACTAGCAAGAAAGTACGATCCCTCATAAAATCATCTAAGGCCAGCTTTGAAAGTAAAATTGCACAAGACGCTAAAGATAATCACAAGGCCTTCTTTAGTTATGTCTGGAACCTGGGTGGCAACTCCCAGATATGCTCTGAGTTAGTGCAAAATGACAAAAAATACACTGAACCCACAGACATTGCCAACATCCTGGCAGACAGGTTCAGTGCAAACTTCTCCCCTTCCCCCAAAAGAGCAAATGTCTATCCCAACAGAGTGTAGCCTCCCTGACATCACAGATGCACAGGTGAGAGCTGCCCTCTCCAAAGCAAAAACACAGCATCAATGGGACCGGACGGTGTCCCGAGCTGAGTCTTACACAAGCTCCAAGAAGAACTGAACCCTCACATAAAGTCACTGTTCAATCTCAGCCTTACTACAGGATATGTACCCAAGGAATGGCGTACAGCAACAGTGGTCCCACTCCACAAAGGTGGTGCCACAACGGACCCCGGAAACTATCGACCTATAAGCCTGACTAGCCTGGTCAGCAAAGCTATGGAGCGTATCATCATGAAACTCAAACAAAGACATTGGGAACCTCCAAACACTGGATCCTACCCAGTTTGGCTTTGTTAAGTACAGATCTTGCCTCTTGAACCTGGTCGACTTCTTTGAAACAGTCACCAAGGCCATAGATGAAGGGAAGGTAGTCCATACAGCCTACCTGGACCACACAAAAGCCTTTGACACAATACCCCACTCGGGCATCATAAATAAGCTCACCAGCTTAAATATCAACCCCTATGTCACAAGATGGGTTGCAAACTGGCTCAGGGATAGAACCCACATGGTCAGGATTGCAGGTGACATGTCAGACTCTAAACCAGTTACAAGTGGCATCCCACAAGGCTCAGTCCTGGGACCTCTCTTGTTCGGTATATATTTCTCTGAGGTACAGGCTAACACGGGAGGACTATGGCTGACCAAGTTCGCAGATAACTGCAAATCGGGTGCCATAATCGACTCGCCGACTGACACAAGCATCCTCCAAAGGGGTCTCACAGAGACGGATAACTGGTGCCAGAGCCATGGCCTAAAGCTAAATGCCAAAAAGTGCATAGTCATCCCCTTTGGAAAAAACAAAGTGCCCACAAATTACCACATAGGTGGTAATCCATTAAGTACGGAAGAAGTAATTAGGGATATCGGGACCCAAGTAGATAGCAATCTCTCCTTTGACAATCACGTTGCCAAAGTGGTTAGAAAGACCTTCTATATAGCCCACCTTATCATGAAAGGGTTAACATCTAGATCAAGAGAGGTCATTGTGCCCCTCTACTCATCACTCATCAGGCCCATAATTGAATACAATGCCCCATTTGGGATGTACCTTACCCGACACCTGCAGCAACTGGAAAGACCCCAAAAGTACCTCACCAAGAGGATCAAGGAACTCAAACAGATGCCCTACTCAGTTAGGCAAAAGAAACTCCAGCTCTACTCAGTTGCTTACCGCCTACTCAGAGGCGATCTGTGCCTGACGTATAAAGCCATGTCCAACCCAGAATTAATGGACATGCTCCACCTCAGGAAATCCAAATCCCTTAGAGCTACACGCTCCAGGGACTTAAACCTCAGCACAGAAATAAATAGGACATGCTGGAGGGACAGATTCATATCCCAGAGGCTCCCCTTACTCTGGAACAAAATCCCAATCCATGTTAGGCAGAGCCCCTCAATGACCCTCCAAGAGAAATCTTGACGAGTAGATGGGAGATCGCAGATTTACCCCTGGGATCTCTTCTGTGCCCCTACTAGACAGAGGCACAGTAAACTAACCTTAAAAGGGCTATTCTTCTGTGACCTACTATACAGAGGCACAGTCATATAATCTAAAAAGGGTGGCAAAAGCCAAACACACTCTGGCTAGGCTTATAAATGCCCTAGGGCAGATAGCCTAGTATCAACCTATGAACCTATGAAAGCAGCAAAGATTTCAATAGCAAATTCCCACCTTATCTCCACCCTACTTTATGCCTCTCCAATATATACCAACCTAAGGCAATGTGATCTAAACAAGCTAGAGACCTGCTACAACAAAATCGCCAAATTCGCCACAGGGGCATCCTACCGTAGTCAACACTGTCTCTCACTTGCTGAACTGGGCTGGCTTGAACTCCCTCACCTCCTTCAATGGTATCAACTCTCACTCGCCCACAAACTAGTAAACCATCCACTAAATGTCCCATCCCTCCAGAATCTACTCCAGCCCTATCACACCACCAAACCACTAAGATCCAGCAACAAAAATCACTTGCAGATCCCTAAAGCCAATAGCTCTGATGGTGAAGCACTATTTTCTTGCACCATAGCCAAATTATAGAACTCCCTTCCACCCACAATTACCTCCATACCATCATGCACCCACTTCAAAACTTTACTAAAAGCGCACCTAAAAAAATGCTGGCTATGCCCTTGCAACTCCCACTCTAATATCACTCACCCCATCCAACCACTACCTTTCTTTCCACTCCACTAACTACCTTGATTATAGCAAGCTCAGATGCTCATAAGCCTAGTACTTATTATACGCAGGAACTTCTTATTGTAACATTTGTTAAAGTCTCTTATGTACTTCACAGATAAAGATTCTAGTTGTCTACTGATGTACTATGTTCATCTGTGAATATGTTGTAAGTAATTGCTATGTTAAATTGTTAATCGCTATGTAATCTAATGTAACTACTGTCTGTTTATTTTAAACTGTGGAGCTTTTCTCCCCGGGCCTCCGCTGAAAATGGACCTACGTCCAGTCGGACACTCCCGGTCAACAAATGTAAATAAATAAACAAGTAGAACATCCTCCAGAGTCAGCCACAGTAGTAATTATACACCACAATGCAACAATCTCCAAAAAAAAAAAGTGAGCCATACAAACCTCAACAAAATTAAAAAAAAAATATTAATACTTAAGACTAAAATAATTACTACGTTTAGAGACCTTAACATGTAGATTCTTGCTACTTAAAAGTAGCAACCCTAGTAAATATAAGCGTAAACGTATACATAAGTATGCAGGTAAGTATGTGACAACTGCCACATGGCAACAGCAGCTGGCTGTCAAAAAAAAAAAAAAAAAAAGTAAATAAACATGTTCTTTTAAAATTTTAGTTGGCGTTTTTAGTTTTGTTTTTTTTTCTCTCAGAACATCTTTATTAAATTTTCACATATGAGAACGGCAATCTTACATTTATATAAATGACAAACATACAAACTGATACTACTTTAGTTGCAAACCATTTACATCACAGAGACTATTGAAACAACTATAGTTGCAAACATTATACATCACTTATAAACCATCCAGTCACTGTCAGTTGAGCATTATATGGCTAATTCAAATCCTGCTTCTTAAACCTCATTCCTGCTCTGCATATATTGTTCCCACAATCCCCATTTTTTCCTATGCAGAGTACTCCTTCCCTTTTCTTGTTGTTGTGTCCTTCGGCTTTTCCTGGTTAGGGGTCGCCACAGTGGAACTCTGGTCCACTAATGATTGGCAGTAGATTTTTACGTGCCGAGTTGCCGGCCCTGATGCACAGCCTTCAACGAAGGTACGCCCATTCACGCACGTCTCCAAACAGAAGATGCACTAGCTGAGAATCGAGCAGGACGTCTTACTTTGAGGCGACAATGCTACCACAGCACTTTTATCTCTGTTACTATATTCACTACTTCTAGTTAAGTTAGTCTAGACTTTCATTTCCATTTTCTAGTAATTGCTTTTCTGGCAACCAGCAAACTGTGTGGAATCACAAAATCAATCAGATGTATAACAGGAGGAAGAAAATCATGGCAAAAATTAGGAGCTACAGCACCCAGCAGGATAAAAGCACTCTAATTAAACTAAACAAACAACTCAGAGGACAAATAAAGTCTACCAAAGCCAAAATTTGAGGTACGTTTTGCCTCCCAGGTCAGAGAGAACAACAAAGCATTCTTTAGCGATGTCTGCAACCTCAAAGGCAATACACAGTTGTGTGCAGAGCTCATTGTAACTGGAGCCACCTCTATATATATATATATATATATATATATATATATATATATACACACATATATATATATATATATATATATATATATATATATATATATATACACATACACACACGTGTATATATTATATAGATTTATAGATATCACAAACCTCCTGGCTGATAAATTCTGCTCCAACTTTACTCCTCTCTCCCCCCGTCAACCTTCCCTCAGGAAATACTGTCAAATGTAACCCCCCCTCTTCCCCCTACTATCACTAAGGAACAGGCCCTTAATGCCCTCTCTAAGAACACTGCATCAATAGGCCCAGACAATATCCCAGGATGCCTTCTAAATAGCACGAAACATGACCTATCAGGGCCTTTGAAATTACTATTTAGCTGTAGCCTCCAAACAGGTTTTGTGCCTCATGAATGGAAAAAGGCAACAGTCATCCTGCTGCACAAAGGTGGGCCATCTACAGACCCTGGAAACTACAGACCCACAAGTCTCACTAGTCTTGCATGTAAATCCATGGAAAGAATTATCATAGAGATGATCGACATTGATATAGTAAACCTCCAAACACTGGACCCAACTCAGTTTGATTTCGCACAGGGCAGATCATGCCTACTCAACTTGGTGGACTTCTTTGAGAAGGTCATAAAAGCAATGGATGAGGGCAAAATCATTCACACTGTCTACCTTGACCTGGCCAAGGCATTTGACACAATACCCCACTCGGGCATTGTTGACAAACTCAAGAGGTTAGGTACAAACCCGCATGTCACCCAATGGATAGCCAAGTGGCTCACTGACAGGACCCAGAAAGTTAGAATTGGGGAGACCACCTCTATAAAGAGGCCAGTCATAAGTGGAGTCTGTCAGGGATCAATCCATGGACTGCTCCATTTTGGCATTTACTTCTCAGAAGTCAAGACCAATGTCAGTGGTCTCTGACTCGCTAAATTTGCAGATGATTGCAAATTAGGAGCAGTCATTGAATCTCACACTGACACAAATGTTCTCCAGGAGGGGCTGACGCAGACAAACAACTGGTGTCTGAGTCATGGACTAAAACTAAATGCCAAGAAATGCATAACAGTATCCTTTGGGAAGTCATCCATCCCTGGTAACTATAATATTGACAACACACCCCTTAGAGTTGACCCAGTAGTCAGGGACACACACAGATAGTAATCTAGCCTTTGATCATAACGTGTCTACAGTGGTGAATAAATCATTCTACGTTGCACAACTTATAAACAAAGGTATGGCATTAAGTCCAAGGAAGTCATTGTTCCACTGTATTCGACATTCATAAGACCTGTCATTGAGTACAATTCCCCCTTTGGTATGTACTTAACCAAGCATATCCAACAACTGGAATGTCCACAGAGGTTCCTCAATAAATGAATACAGGGCATAAGTCATATGTCCTATGCAGACTGCCTCAAGGCCTTATTCCTTTATTCTGTCTCCTACAGGCTTCTGAGGGGAGGATCTATGCCTGGCATGCAGGGCACTGTCAGACCCCACTCTGATGGACCTCCTGCATATCCACAAAACAAACAGTACCAGAATTACCCATTCTAAAGATGTAAACCTTGCCTGTGATATAAATAGGACCTACTGGAGAGGTAGGTATGTATCCAGAGACTATCCCGTCTATGGAACAGGCTCCCCATCCATGTGAAGCAGAGTTCTTCCCCAATCCAATTCAAGTGCAACTTGAAAAACTGGATGGTAAACCAGAAATTCATCCCTGGTTTGGCACCTACGTCTCTGATGCAAACAGGTTACCTGTAAATAGTTCATCTCCCAGGCCCATGTTTATACTTATCAAGGGTATCAGAACTTGTCAGAGATTTGGGATGCACGGCTAGGCTTAAAAATTGTCCTTGTGATCATTAGCCTAGTAAACACCTATGAACCTATAATTAGACTCACTAAGGCTTTACTATGTCTAAGCACTTCCGATTCTATATCATAACTCAAAAAAATAATCTCCCTAGTTAGCCCAATCTGCTCATCCAGCATCTCCGACAGAGCGGTCTGCAGGGAATTCCTAAAGTCTGCCAGCTCATTGCACTCCCAAAAAATATGTTCCCAGCTACCTCTGTCTTGCCCGTTACAGCTACAACATTTGCTATCCACCTGAGGAAAAAGTCTTTGGAGTCTACTTGGAGTATAAAAATACCTATGTAAACATTTCCAGGCAAAGATCCTAAATCTTCTAGATTTTGTTACATATTTGGGAGATATCTTGCCTATACTCTGATATCAGTCCTTGATATGGAAGGCGATCTCTAACTTGCAGTTCAAATAAAATCTTGGTCTGTTCCCATTCTATTACCTTTCCCTTTCTATTTATTTGCTCCCAATACCTTGGTTCCTTTGCCAGCTTTCTCCAATAAATTTCAGCCCCTCTTGCCTATTATTTATATCCCTGACCACAGGCATCCCTATCGGCAAAATCTCTTTTCTCTATTGTCGTGCTGGTTTGGTTCTTGGAATACACCCTGCTATTTTATGAATACTCTGTACGATTTTGGTTGTTCTCCTTAAGAGTCTGCATCCAAAATCCCAATCTCTCTTTATTTCTTTAGCTTCCTCCCTGTGTTAACATCATTCCTTTCCACTTTGAATTATAGTTTTCTGCTTGAGCTATGTATAACAGCCTTAACTGTGTTGCTTTAAAATCCCCCCCTCAAATTAGGTAATCCTAGTCCGCCTTGTTCGATTGGTAGAATCAGCTTATCCCACTTGACCCTTACTGTCTTCCCTTCCCAGATAAAATCCTTCAACTCTTAATTGCTATCCACAACGTCTCCTCCGGTAGATAAAAGTATGCCTGACCTGTGTACAAGACTAAAGGGACTTTAAAACATTTTAATGGCTTGTATCTTAGTATCCATATATCCATATAACAAAACTTTCAGTTTCTCAATTTTTGTATTATCTTCTGTTTAGTCTCTTCCCACATATCTTTAGCTGCCACCACTGAGTCGTTTCTAATCCATACTCCTAAATGCTTAATTTTATCATGTCTCCAAAAATATGGAAATTGTTGGACCAATTCGTGTGTGGGTACATAAATTTACCACTATTGCCTTTGTTTTAAGATTCATTAATTTTGTATCCCGAGAAGATCTGAAATGGTCTTAAAATGTTCCACAATACTGTAATGTCCATTTCTGGTTTTGTCATGTATAAAATAACAACATCTGCAAATAGAGCCAGCTTTTCCTGACCATCAAAAATATTATATCCTTGAATATCTGTCTCTCTTATTTATTTGCCAACGGTTCTAAATATAATGCAAACAACAAAGGGGAAAGTGGACAGTCCTGCCAGGTTCCCCTACTCATGCAGAAATTAATCGGAGAGGGCCACATCCACTTTAATTTGAGCCTCTGATCCCTCATATATTCTTCTAATCAACCTTACAATTATATCAGGGGAATGCAAATGCTTTCATAGCCCTGCTCAAAGTCCCAGTCTACTCTGTCAAATGCTTTCTCTGCATCAAGACCCACCAATAAACGTGGTACTTTCTTACATTCTGCTTACATCTGGATCATCAGTGTTCTGTTAATATTGTCAAATGTTTGCCTCCCATCCACAAAACCACACTGATACATATCTATCAATTTTGGTATCACTTTTGCCATTCTTTCAGCTATTATAGACATGAACACTTTATAATGATGATTTAGTATTGAAATTGGCCTGTATGAAGCTAGATCCAATGGATATTTACCCTCTTTAGGTATTACGGTTACCACTGCCTTCTTTTCCAGGATGGTGGTAATTCTCCTCCTCTTAAAATACTGTTAAACGATACCTTCCAGATCCTTATCATTTTTCCATCCTAACTTCCAAACTTCCACAGGAATACTATCTATTCCTACGGACTTTCCTGTAGATTGGTTATACATAGCCATTTTTCTCTCAACCCTTCTTAGCCTGTTATTAACTGAGCCTAATCTACCTCTAACTTTGGCATATTTAATTCTTCCATAAACATTTCCATTTGTACCTTTTCTTGATTTCCATATTTCTCTGCTTTATACAAATTTTCATAAAATTTACAAAACATTTCTAATACTTCTACAGGGTCTCTTTGTCATAGGCTCCCTAAGCTTGGTGGCTGCCCTTTCCACTTTCTGTTGCCCGAGTTGTTATGCTAAACGTTTTTGTGGTCTAGAATTATCAAAAAACAGTTGCTTAACAGCAATCTTTCTAAATGAAGTAATCCCTTATTTTCTGTTTTGCATTCTACAGTTGCTCCTTTTCTTGTTCTGAGAGATTCCCCCTATTTTGCAATACTTAAACAACTGTCGATCCCTCTAAATAATCCTTGTTACTGTTTAACCATATCTCCCTTTCTTTTACTTCCAACCTAGTTTTAAACTCCACTTTAATTTTATCCCACTCTTTAGCTTTGTTTTCAGATCTATCTTCTCTAGTAGTTCCTGAATTAATTCCACAAACCATTTCTTAAATTCTTCTTTTCAACCGATAGGTGGGAAAACACCAGTGTCTCATTTTTACTTCATTACCTTGCGTTTTTATTTTAGTTATTATTGGTACATGATCTGAAATAGTTATTGGGTATGTTTCAAGACTTTCAATTAAATGCACATGTTCCGGTGAGATATAAACTCTATCTAGTCTAGCCCAGTTTTTGTATCTAGGGGAGTAATATGTAAATTCACTCTGAACTCCTAGTACTGAATTCACATATTCCATGACAAACATTTTCATAAATTTCTACAAAACTCTATCCCCCTTTATTATATTTTCCCTTCTAGGCCTCCCAGACACATTGCAAACCAAATTCTAGTCTCCACCTATATGTAATTTTCCTTGCTGAAAGCTGATCATTTCTCCAGAATTTTCTTAAGCTCCATTACAGCAGTTTTTTTTTGGGGGGGGGGGTGTAAGTGCATGCCAGTGTAATCCTCCTCCCTAGCCAGTAGACCCTTAGTACTATGTATCGTCCATTACTATCTTTTCCCCTCTCTTCTATCACTACTGGATCTCCTCTTGCAATTAAGTACTCTTTTCCTTTGCCCTAGATATTCTGCTGAATAACCATCCTGAAAATCTCTCTATCAAATTTACATGTTCTATTTTTTTCAGTTGCGTCTCCTGTAGCACAGCTATTTGCACTGTATGTTTTTTAATACAGTTCACTACTCCTTTTTTGTATTTATCTGTAAGACCATTCAGATTGAAAGACATTACAGAAATCATCATTTTCTTATATAGTTATTACCACCTTTTACATAGAACTGCTCTTTTGCTAAATGTCTACTTCCACCTTTTATGTTACATGTATATACTGTTGAGCAGGTTAGTCTTTTATACAGTTGTTTCATGTCATATCCATTTGTGCCTGTCACATTTTACATAACTTTTTTTTTTTTTTTTTTTTTGAAAGCCCTCAAACAGAACAAACTCCCTCAAAAAACTTTCCTAAAACCTATGAACTTTACAATAACACACAAAAGTATGTCCATCTTCAAATATTGGAGCTTTTGCTTCCTAATTTAATAATGATTAATAATTTTCTTGGGTGGCGAAAGCCAGGGTACATTTTTTGGCTAGGCTTGTATGGGCCCTAGGGCCGATAGCTTAGTACCTACCTATGAACCTATAATACGAACATAAGTTCTAAGTTGATATCTACACAGAAAGGCTAAAGTTAACCAAAAAGAAAGGTTAGTCATGCTAAGACGCATGGTACTGCCTGTGCTATCAGTAAGTGCCACTTGATTTTGTATATCTTTATAACTCTCCTATTTGAGAAAACACTTGAAAGCTTTCAGTAAACACTTTCTCCAACTCTTTTTTCTTTATTAAATTGTCTTCTAGTGACATGCAAACCAGACAAGATACTGCTAAGGGTATCTTGTTTATCAGAAAAAAAGCCTTACAATATTCTTTTTCATTTACATGCTTTACAATAAACTTATTGGATGATGCCTAGGGTTTTTTACCCAGTAATTTCCCTATGCAAGCATGGGAAAAAGCAGACTGACTTTTCTTTTGTCATACTCTCTTAACCAGACCCTGTGCAATATTTCCAAACTTTCTTGCGGTGTCATATTTCACAAATATAATTATTATATAAATATTGCGGGTTCAGGCGCCTAGGCAGCAAGTCGTTTCCCTGTGGTACATTTGACTGGGGACACATGGCTGAAGTGACATTCAGCTACAGAGAAATATGGCTGTTTGCAAATTCCCTGTGGGCAAAGAGAAGCACACACTGCCACGCTCACAGCTTTAATAACCAAATGCATGGCGGCAGAAGTAGTAATGAGTGTTGTGCTCAGTGTACAGTACATACTTATATAACTACAACATGTAGAAGTGTGCTACAGCATGGAGGAAATCCTGCAGGCTACTGTAGCCACATTTATGCTCCAGTATGTGTTTTAGGTAATGTTCCCTAGACACTGTGAAGGGGGTAGTGGTCCAAACACTCCATTTATAAAGGCACTGCCTTTTTACTGCCACTGACATGCCCTCTGGCCAGCCTGCTGCTGATGCCTGCCATATTGCCTGCTGTCTCATATTCCCTTGGGGACCATGAACATTGTTTTCCCCCTGTGCATTTGGTTACTAAAGCTGTGGGCATGGCAGTGTATGCTTCTCTTTGCCCACAGGGAATTTGCAAACAGTCATATTTCTCTGCTGCTGAATGTCACTTCAGCCATGTGTCCCCAGTCAAATGTACCACAGGGAAATGTCTCGCTGCCTACGTGCCTGAACCCAAATATTGCACTGTAATCCCACAATAAGTTACTGTTTTTATTACTTTTCTTCTCCATCACCGAAATTCTCTCTCTCTATTTCCAATGTACTCTCGATTATTCTACTCATCTGTCATGCTCCCCTCATTCTCTCCAACATTTTACGTTGAAATACTAGAAAAGGTTTCACATATGCAGTCTTTGTGGTCTTTATTACCAGAGGAACAAGAAGCCAAATCTCCTTCCATTTCACAGCTCAATTTTTGTATTTCCTCCATAGCATGCACTTCATCAAAAAAAAAAATGACTTTGCCCCTCCACGGGAGAATACCTTGAAGACAGCTGGATATAGCAGTTTTAATCTCACACTTGCATCTTGACATTATTTGAACAGAGGAATGAATTTACTAATTTTTTGCCTGGTGTACAATGAGTAATCATTCTCCAGAAACACTCTGCTGTCTCCTACTTTTAGTATTTTGTCCTCCTGCCACAGTTTTGGCAAAAATCAACTCTTTCTGCTGGTAGGATTGCATCCTTACTATTAAAGGTCTAGGTTGCTTTCTTATAGCTAGATTTGGAGCATATACACAATGTACCCATTCAACTAGTAAGTCCTGCTGTGGAATACCAGTCTAGTTGCTTATTTGTGCTTTCATAAATTTAATGCAGTCTGTTCCTTCCAGCTTCTCTGATATAGCTGAAAATCTCAAGTTTTCCTCAGATGGCTTAGTGGTAAATTGCTGTGGCTATGGTATGCAGGGTCCTGGATTCAAGCCTTGCAAGGGCTAATCATTTAGACCCGTTTGCTGAAGCGGTTGTAAGCTGCAGAGAGACTGACCTACTGTGATATTGGGAAAAGATAAGTGTTTATTCTCAATTATCTTCTGCACCTTTGATTTAATATCTCTGTAATATGTACAATTATTTTTTCCCACTCCCTCCCCCCCGACCCAGTTCTTGTGGCGGTCTTAAGTCTTGGTGGCTTTGAGTTGCCCACCTCTGGTATAAAGTTGATACTGGACACTCCCATTACATCAGCTCATTCTACTGTTTATAATGAGAACTTAGCAAAGGCCCACCCCTTTAGCTTCTGAATAGCGAATTATCTCTCTTCACTTTCTACTTAAAAAAAACCTGTTTCCTACCTTTCCCAGAACTAGTGGAGTCCAGATCCAGATTTGCTGTATCCAGGACTGTTTGTAAGCTACTGAGCAATGCCAAAAAGTCTGCTCTTCAATTTTTCCCTTGATCTGCTAGTTCTCTCCTCTCCTGCTCTTTTACAAGCTTATTAGTCTAGCACTTTACCAAACTTCTTGTAGCAATTATTGTAGCACACAAAAGTGCTACCAGCACTAAACGTTCTACAAGGAAACAGCTCTTGTACTTATTAGTGCCAACCCCTCCAGGCATGTCTAAAGGTCAGTTCCCTATGCTTTCTCCTATTAACCTGGTGAGCTTGGGCATCCTGAGGCAATGTAGCAACTGCCTCATGTACAGACAGCCCTCTCCTCTTACCTCCCAACACTCAGACTTGCGAGAATTGCACTTATATATCCAAACTGGAAGCCACACACTCTCCAGCCAAGACCGTAATAGTTGGTCAAGAGGAAAAGGTCAACACTTGCACCACACCACATGGAACGCATAGCCCTCCAGAACACACACCAGCACTGCCTTCACATAAAAACACAAACCACACACCCAACTTCGCGGAGGCTCTCAAAACTTCACCCAAACAGCAGAGACCTCCAAGGCAGAAACCCACTTGACCACCACAACACAACACTAATCACGAGACACATAACTCTCCTAAAACATGTGCCACTCGACCAAAGCCTGTACGGCAGAACAGCATATCCAACACATTAGTCATAAGTGACTCGATAGTGAGGCACACTGACGTCACACTCACTAGGTTGAATAAGGAGAAAGTAACAGTCAGCTGCCTGTCAGGTGCCAGGATCTGGCACATAATGCATGCACTCAGGTCCCTTAACAACAAGTGCAAATATGACTCTGTCATTGTACATGTGGGTGTGAATGACCTGAGACATACCTCTCTGGACTACATGAAAAGAGACATGGAGGAGCTCTCGGATTATGTAGCCCAGGCAGACATAACCCTAGCCCTGAGCAGCCTCCTACCATCACCCAGAATGATAACACAGTACAAGCAGAAAATGACTGATTTCAACAATTGGCTAAGATTCTGGTGTCATTCTAAGGGGATCCAGTATCTGTCTGCCTGGGATAACATGACTGACAGACCTCGATGCTTTGCCAGAGATGGCCTACATCTGTCACCCCTGGGCTTCCGGATACTGGCCAAGGCTCTTGCCACCCCTATAGTGCCGTTTTTTAGGCAGTGCTCTAAAGACCAAATCACCACTGTAACAGCTACAAATAAATGCAATCTGAGGGTCATGCTGTTCAACACTAGAAGGCTAAATCTCAAAATGCACTCACTCTAAGCACTCCTTAAAATGGGGAACATCGACATTTGTGCTGTAACAGAGGCAGCAGAAAGCACCCGTGCACTACCAGGCTAGAACTCATTCCACACCTTTCAGCCCCAGAACTTGGACCGAAGCTCCAAAGGTGGTGGTGTTTCCATATTCATAAAGGATGCGCACACCTCCAGATTGGTAGCCCAACATAATACATCAGAGATACTTCAGGCGCAACTGACATTGGGTAAGACAATGATTCAGGTTGAAGCCTGCTATAAGTGACCAACCATGACCCACGACTCTCATTCCACATTCCTAAGCACCCTGGAGAATATTAGGGTCCAACCTAACACTCTCATACTTCAAGACTTCAACTACCCCTCCATTAACTGGGAAAACTACTCATGTACCAATACACTTGCCCAATGTTTCCTGGAATTCATTAATTCCAATGCCCTGGACCAGCTTGTTCTTACCCCCACTAGAGGTAGCAACATCCTTGACCCGGTCATTACTAACATGGGCGACCATTGCTCTATACAAATAGTCAACTCCTCCCTGGTTAGATCTGACCACAAACTAATCGCCTTGGAAATCCACATCCCACCTCCTCCCCCGCAAAGGTAACCACCATGAAAAACTAACATCGGGCTCCTAAAAACAGAGGTGGCTAACTTCACAGCACCCATGCAACTGGAGAAGAACTGCATGACTGCCGAATCATGCACTAATGCCCTGTACGAACACATACACAAATGCATGGATCTCGCCATACCCAATAGAACCAAGATGCTCTCTTCCAAAAAAAGAAAGCCAATCTGGTGGTCCCCTGCCATAAGCAAACTCTACAACAGAAGGAGGAAACTCAAGTGAAATAAGGTGAAGTCCCAAAACTGGAAAAACTCCCTTATCAGCCTCAACAAAAAGTTGAGATCCCTCATCAAATCCTCTAAAGCTAGCTATGAAAACAGAATTGCAGCCGATAGTAAAGATGACCACAAGGCTAAAGAATCTCGACGGCAATACCCAGATTTGCTCTGAGCTGTTGCACAATGGCACCTCCTATACTGAGCCAACAGATATTGCCAATATACTGGTCGACAGATTCAGTGCCAACTTTACCCCCCCCCCCCCAAAGGACCAATCACACCACCAGTAGATTGCCAAGCACCCAGTATTACTGCTGTACAGGTTAAAACAGCATTGTCCAAGGCCAAGAATACAGCTTCTAAGGGACCTGACAATATCCCTAGTTGTGTTCTACATGAACTACAGAGTGAACTGGCACCTCACCTGTATGCCATGTTCAATCACAGCCTCACCTCAGGCTTTGTCCCTACTGAATGGCGCACTGCTACAGTCATCCCTCTCCACATAGCAGGAGCAACTACAGACCCTGGGAACTATTGCCCCATTAGCCCGACAAGTCTGATATACAAAGCTATGGAACACATCATTGTGGACCTAATAAACAAGGATATAGGGAATTTAAAAACTCTGGATCCCACACACAGTTTTGTGAAGGGTAGATCATGCCTGCTCAACCTGGTCGACTTCTATGAATCAGTCACCATAGCTGTGGATGAAGGCAAGGTTGTTCATACAGCCTACCTTTATCTGGCCAAGGCCTTTGATACCATTCCCCACTCAGAAATCATAGAAAAACTCACTAAGCTAGACATCAACCCCTATATCACTACGTGGGTTGCAAACTGGCTCACAGATAGAACCCACAGTGTGAAAGTAGCTGACTCCCAAGTCAGACTGCTGACCAGTCACGAGTGGAGTCCCACAGGGTTCGGTCCTGGGTCCTCTCCTGTTTGGTAACTACTTCTCTGAAGTCCAGACCAACACGAACGGACTCTGGCTGACAAAGTTCACAGACGATTGCAAGTTGGGAGCCATAATTAACTCCCCAAGTGATACTGACATCCTACAGAGAAGCCTCATTGAGATCAACGACTGGTGTCAGAACCATGGCCTTAAGCTCAATGCCAAAAAATGCGTAGTCATCCCCCTTGGGAAAAACCCGGTGAATTACCAATCAATGGTAGTACACTGAAAACAGGAGGAGTCATAAGAGATCTGGGAACACAGGTTGACAGCAACCTCTCTTTTGACCACCACATTGCCACTGTGGTCAGAAAGTCCTTCTATGTGGCACATCTCATTACTAAGGGTTTTGCATCCGGGAAGAAAGTGGTCATTGTCTCCCTCTACTCTTCCCTCATTAGGCCAATCATCGAGTACAATGCCCCTTAAGGAATGTACCTCACTAGACACCTGCAACAACTGGAGAGGCCGCAAAAGTACCTCACAAAGAGGATCCTAGGCCTTAAACACTTGTTCTATATGGACAGACTAAAAAAACTCACCAATTCTCTGTTTCATATCACCTACTTAGAGGCGATCTCTGCTTGACTTACAAAGCCATGTCTGACCCAGCTCTGTTAGAAATGCTACATCTAAAGAAATCCCAATCCCTCCACACTGCACGCTCCAGAGACCTTAACCTCATTACCACAATCAACAGAACAAGCTGAAGGGACAGGTTCATAACCCAGAGACTGCCCATGCTAAGGAACAGACTTCCCATACATGTCAAGCGGAGCGCCTCATTGGCCCTATTCAAGAGAAATCTTGATGAGTGGATGGGAAATAGAAAATTCAAAATAACTCTTGATTGGTACCAAAGACCACGAACCAAAACACAAATTGGTACCAAGGAAAAGAAAGTCAAAGCTACACGTCTTATAAAGCAAGCTGGTTTAATCACATAAACACAAATGCACTTCAGAAACAGCGTTTTCATCCTGTTTAGTTAGACTTCATAAGATACCATTTAATAACTTACACAAACAGTCCTTAAATACTCTTTCTAATTAAAACCACCACCAATGAAACACTGTTTTCACATATCAATAACGATTAATTAATAATAAAAGATGTAAGACAAGTGCATTGTTAAAAAAATAAGTTATGTACTCACCATAACGTTCCATCTGAGTAGTTATACTTAATTTTTCTGCAACCTGTGGGTATACAGATCCGAGCCGCCAACTTTTTTTCTAGCATCTGCTCCAAGCTCTGAGCTCCTCCCCTTACTCATAATGCCCTACCATCTCCTATCTTCCCTCAGATCGAGTTTGCTGCAACTAAAAACATAAGCAACTCAACCTAATAAACCAATCCTGAAAAGACAGGACAAGGTCCGGGGGACGGAGGGAGGGAATGTTGCAGAAAAATGAAGTATAACTACTCAGATGAAACGTTATGGTGAGTACATAACTTCTTTATCTGAAGTAGTTAACTTCATTTGATCTGCAACCTGTGAGACAGAGTCCCCAGCTACTCTGGGAGGCCCTTATGGAAGGATATTCTTGAGTACCGCAGCACCAAAGGATACTCTACCCCTCAAAATCAGATCTAATTTGTAATGGGAAATGAAGGTATGTAAATTGGCCCAGGTAGCTGCTGCACAAATATCGTCCAAAGGCGCCCTAGACCAAAAAGCAGCAGAAGTCGCCATAGACCTGGTAGAGTGAGCCTTAATACCAGAAGGAGACGAACCTTTTGCTTTGTAGGCATGTGAAATACAGACAGTGATCCATCTAGGCAAAGAAACTTTAGAAATAGCTTTTCCCATAAATGCTTTGGAAAAGGAAACAAGCAATTGGTCAGTCTTGCAGAAAGACTTCATTCTAAAGATAAAAACAAAGCTGTCTATGAACATCTAACAAATGGAGTTTATATTCACCTTTATTTTGGAAGTTAGGAAAGAAAATGGGCAGATTAATGGACTTGTTTATGTTTGCTTCAGATGCCACTTTAGGTAAGAAGGAAGGGTTAGTACGGAGGGAGACCCTATCCTTCCTTATAGAAGACCATATACGGAGGCATGGCAGACAGAGCTTGAAGCTCAGAAACCCTCTTAGCAGATGTAATGGCGACTAGGAAAGCGGTCTTCCAGGACAAAAATTTCAAGTCCACCGAAGCTGCAGGTTTGAAAGGAGGAGCCACCAAAGCCTGTAAAACAAAAGTAAGGTCCCAAGGAGGCACTGAATCCTTGACAGGCGGCCGTAACAGAAACGTACCTTTCAGAAAAGCCTTACACAGCCTTGAGGAGGCTAAGTCCATGTTGTCTTCACCAACTTGAAAACTGGAAATGGCTGCCAATTGTACTTTCACTGTGGGGGAACTAGCTCCTTACTGAAAGATACCAGACAGGAAGTCCAACACCGCTGGAACAGGGGCTGTAAAGGGATCTATTTTTCTCTGTGAGGCCCAAATGGAAAAGCGCTTCCATTTACTACAATAAAGTTTCCTATTGGAGTCTTTAAGAGAAGCCAACAGAATGGATTTTACCGGGGATGAAAGACCAGGAGTCCTGGCAATAAATGGAACTGGAGCAACTGGAGTCCTGGCAATAAATGGTACTGGAGCAACTGGGCACTTTTCACACTGAGCTAATCGAATGAAGGACACTGAGGAAACTCGGAGCTATAATATATAACATTAAGTATCCTGTTTTTTGTTTATTTTGTTCTGTACTTCTTTGTTATTTATAGCACTTTGTGTACTGTGTATTTTTCTAGCTAGTTTCGCTGTGTGTGAGGTATTAACTGGAAATTGTCCACTTTTATTAAGCATCTGTTGGGTTGTTTGCTTCTGATAACTTGTTGCAGTTAAACTCTTTTTTCTAGAGGCTCCTTTAGCTGTTTAAAACTTTCATTTAAAGGCTCACTGCTGCTTTTCAGCTGTGAGAAACATTTCTGCAGTTTGTTCTAAGTAGTGGAGATATTTGTAGCATTTCCATATTCAGGCTTGTATTTGGGCCTAGTGTTTGTGGAGGCTGTGTGTCTGAGCACATATTCAGGGACATCTTGGTTTAGAGAAAGCCATCAGGCATTTCAGTGAGAGAGAATTGTTTGAGGTCATTGGCTGACTGAGGTCACCTGGACTACAGCTTAGACTAAGCACCTCACTGGTTCTTTTGAGATGTCTTTCTTAAAAGCTGTCTCAGGTTTTAACTTTCTGTTACCTAAGAAGTTCAGTTGTGAGTGTTCTGCCATTTCACACTGAGCTAATCGAAGGAAGGACACTGAGGAAACTCGGAGCTATAATATATAGCATTAAGTATCCTGTTTTTTTGTTTATTTTGTTCATTTCTTTGTTATTTATAGCACTTGGTGTACTGTGTATTTTTCTATCTAGTTTCACTGTGTGTGAGGTATTAACTGGAAATTGTCCCCTTTTATTAAGCATCTGTTGGGTTGTTTGTTTCTGATAACTTGTTGCAGTTAAACTCTTTTTTTTTTCTAGAGGCTCCTTTAGCTGTTTAAAACTTTCATTTAAAGGCTCACTGCTGCTTTTTAGCTGTGAGAAACATTTCTGCAGTTTGTTTCTCACCCTCCCTCCCTGTCGGAATAGTGTTTTTATAGTTGGTGGCTTTGCAGTTGCCCGCCCCTAGTGTAAATATGATCTGGGACCCTCCTCCCAGTCTAGTGTCATTACCTCATTCTACCCAGTACAGGGAGAACATTTGAGAAGGCCAATCAGCTTAGTTTCTGCTACTCCTTTCTCTCTTTCCACTAAAAAAAAAAAAAAAAAAAAAAAAACTTTCTCTAAGCTTGTTTCCTGCCTTTCCTGTGGGTAGTCTAGCCTGGATATAGATTTGCTGTGTCCAGGACTATTTGTAGGCTTCTAGGGCCCAACCCTTTCTGTGTTGGAGGGAAGCCTTCTAGCTTAATTTTGTTTCTTAGAACTAGCCAGTTTTTTGTTTCAGCACTTGTTCATAACTTATTGTAAGCACTAAATAAGCTACAAATTACTACAGCACTCAACTTTCCTCACTGTCTAGAGGAAAACAGTTTCTAGTACTTAACAAATAAGCACCTATCCAGGCATGCCTAAGGGTCAGCCCCCGGTGTTTTCTCCTGTCTACCTGATGAATCTGGGCATCTTGGGGCAATGCAGTAATTGCCTCGTGTACACAGACAACCCTCTCCTCCTACCACCCAACACTATGACCTGTGAGAGATGCACTTATATAGCCAAACTGGAAGCAAAGCTCTCTTCACCCAAGACTGGACTAGACAGTCAAGAGGAGAAGGTAAACACTTGCACCACACCACACTCAGCACATAGTCCCTCAAAACCTACACAACCAAAACGCACACATAGAAACACAAAACACACACCTACATTCGCGGAGGCTCTCAGTAAAAACCTGCCCAAGCAACAGAGACCTCCAAAGCAGAAACACAAGCAACCGCCACCCCCCAACACAACCCAAATGACACATAGCCCACAAACTCAGTGTGCCACTCAACCACAGCCCATAAGGCATAACAACGTACCCAACACTCTAGTCATAGGTGACTCTATAGTCAGGCACACTGATATTCCACTCACCAGGCTAAACAAGGAGAAAGTTACCGTCAGCTGCCTGTCGGGTGCCAGGATCCGCCACATAACGCATGCACTCAGGTCACTCCACAAGTACAAATATGACTCTGTCATTGTCCATGTTGGTGTGAATGACCTGAAACGTACCTCCTTGGACTACATGAAAAGGGACATGGAGGAGCTGTCCGACCTTGTAGCCCAGGCAAGTATAACCTTCGCCCTGAGTAGCATCCTGCCATCTCCCAGAATGATACCACAGTACAAGAACAAAATGATTGACTTCAACAATTGGCTAAGCTTCTGGTGTCATTCTAAGGGGATCCAGTACCTGTCTGCCTGGGATGACATGATCGATAAGCCACGATGCTTTGCCAGAGATGGCCTGCACCTGTCACCCCTGGGATTCCGGATACTGGCTAAGGCTCTTGCCACCCCTATAGTGCCTTTTTTAGGCAAGGTTCAAATGACAAATTCACCACCCTAACAGGTACAGGCAAGAAGAATCTGAGGGCATTGCTACTCAGTGCTAGAAGTCTAAACCTCAAAATGCACTGTCTCGAGGCACTCCTTAAAATGGAGAACATCGCCATCTGTGCAGTGACAGAGACCTGGTTCAAGGCTCCAGAGAGTACCCCTGCATTACCAGGCTATAATTCATACCACACCTTTTGGCCACCTAACCTGGACCGAAACACTAAAGGCGGAGGTGTGTCCATATTCATTAAGGATATCTACACCTCCAGGCTAGTTGCTCAGCATAATGCATCCAAGATTATCCAAGTGCAACTAACTCTGGGCAAAACCGCAATCCAAATTGTAGCTTGCTACAGATCCCCCACCATGCCCCAGGATTCCCACTCCTCATTTCTTAATACACTGGAAAATATTAGGGTACAACCTAACACCCTAATAATGGGCGATTTCAACTACCCTACCATTAACTGGGAAAACTACTCATGTACCAACTCTTGTGCTCAACGTTTTCTGGAATTCATAAATTCTAATGCCATGGATCAACTTATACACACCCCCACCAGGGGCAGCAATATCCTAGACCTGGTTATTACCAACATGGGCAACCGGTGCTCCACACCAGAGGTCAATTCCTTGTTGGTCAGATCCGACCATAAGCTAATCACCCTAGACATCCACATCCCTCCCCCACCCCCCATTAGGGAAACCACAGTAAAAGGTTTCTCCAAAGCCAACTTCACACTTCTTAAGACAGAAGTGGCAAACTTCCCGACACCCATGCTGATGGACAATAGAGGTATGACTGCTGAATCCTACACAAATGCACTTTATAAGCACTTACATGAGTGCATGGATCATGCAATCCCTAACAGAACCAAGATGCTATCCTCCAAAAAAAGGAAGCCAATCTGGTGGTCCCCTGCATAAACAAACTCTACAACAGAAGAAAAAAACTGTTTCAAAAAAAGAGTAAAATCCCATGATTGGAGAAACTCCCTGGTCAGCTTCAGTAAGAAGTTGAGATCCCTCATAAAATCCTCCAAAGCTAGTTATGAAAACAAAATCGCCACTGACTCTAAAGACAACCACAAAGCATTCTATAGCTATGTCAAGAATCTCAATGGCAACACTCAGATCTGCTCTGAGTTACAGCACAATGGCACTAAATATACAGAACCAACGGATATTGCCAACATCCTGGCAGATAGGATCAGTGCTAACTTTACCCCTCTGTCATCCCCTAAAGGGCCCATCTCTATACCAGAAGAATGCAAAGTTCCTGTAATCACGGCTGCACAGGTAAAAAACACACTATACAAAGCCAAGAACACAGCATCTATGGGACCTGACGACATCCCAGGCTGTGTTCTACATGAACTACAGAACGAACTGGCACCCCACCTAAGTACCATGTTCAATCATAGCCTCACCTCAGGCTATGTGCCCACTGAATGGAGCACAGCGACAGTTATCCCACTCCACAAA
Source organism: Protopterus annectens (assembly GCF_019279795.1). Taxonomy (NCBI): domain Eukaryota; kingdom Metazoa; phylum Chordata; order Ceratodontiformes; family Protopteridae; genus Protopterus; species Protopterus annectens. The sequence continues at coordinate 1,383,220,651 of NC_056729.1, forward strand.
GGGGGAGCCACCACAGACCCCGGAAACTACTGCCCCATTAGCCTAAAGAGCCAGGCCTGCAAGGCTATGGAGCGTATCATCATGGAACTTATAAACAATGACATTGGTAATCTCCAAACTCAGGACCCCACCCAGTTCGGGTTTATAAAAGGCAGATCATGTCTCCTAAACCTGATAGACTTCTTTGAAGCAGTCACCAAAGCTGTAGATGAGGGTAAGGTGGTTCACACAGCCTATCTAGATCTCGCCAAGGCTTTTGACACCATCCCCCACTCTGGAATTATAGATAAACTCACTAAACTAGGTATAAATCCCTATGTCACAAGATGGGTTGCCAACTGGCTCACTGACAGAACCTACACTGTGAAAGTAGCAGACTCCAAATCCAGTTTCAGACCAGTGACAAGTGGAGTACCACAGGGTTCAGTCCTGGGTCCACTCCTGTTTGGTATCTACTTCTCTGAAGTACAGGCCAACACAGAAGGTCTTTGGCTAACAAAGTTCTCAGATGACTGCAAACTAGGAGCCATAATCAAAACTCCAAAAGATGTGGACATCCTACAAAAGGGTCTTGCTGAGACAGATGCCTGGTGTCAAAGCCATGGCCTCAAGCTCAATGCCAAAAAGTGCATTGTCATTCCTTTTGGTAAAAACTCAGTACCCATGAACTACCACATAAGCAGTAGTCTACTTAATACCGAAAGTGTGACAAGAGACCTTGGGACACAGGTGGACAGTAGTCTCTCCTTTGATAATCACATTGCCACAGTAGTCAGGAAATCCTTCTATGTGGCACACCTCATCACAAAAGGCTTCTCATCCAGGAAAAAAGAGGTCATTGTTCCTCTCTACTAGTCACTCATTAGACCCATTATAGAGTACACTGCCCCTTTTGGTATGTACCTCACAAGACATCTACAACAACTGGAAAGGCCACAGAAATACCTCACAAAGAGGATTACCGGCCTCAAAGAGATGCCCTATGCAGACCGCCTCAAAAAACTGCAGCTTTACTCCATTGCATATCGCCTACTCAGAGGCGATCTCTGCCTAACACACAAAGCTATGTCAAACCCAGAGCTTTTAGGCATGCTCCACTTAAAATCCCAATCCCTACGAGCTACACGCTCTAGGGACCTAAACCTAGTCACCACAACAAACAGAACATGCTGGAGGGATAGATTCCTGTCCCAGAGACTTCCCATACTCTGGAACAAACTACCTATCTATATCAAACAAAGCTCCTCATTAGCACTGTTCAAGAAAAATCTTGATGATTGGATGGGAGATAGGAAATTCACCCCAGGGATCACTTTTGTGGCTCTGCTCGACAGTGGCACAGGAAAATAATTTTCTTGGGTGGCGAAAGCCAGGGTACCTTTGGCTAGGCTTATATAGGCCGTAGGGCCAATAGCCTAGTACCTACCTATGAACCAGGCTGTCAGCTTGAGGCTGCCAAGATCGGGCAGACGTGCCCCTGACGGATGGGAGATTAGATCCGGGCAGGGATCCAGAACCCACAGGGGAGCTAAGAGATGAGCCCAAATAATGGGAACCAAACCTGAAGAGGCCAGAACTGGACAATGAGGATCACTTTGCACCATAGTCGGCAAGCTTTCTGAAGAAACATTGGAATGAGTGGCAAAGGTGGATAAGCATACAAAAGTCCGGGGGGGCCAAGCATGGACTAGGGCATCTCTGGGGACATCCCCTGGTGAGGGAATCAGAGCGAAGAACTCGCTGCACTTTGCGTTGGAAGGAGATGCGAATAGATCACAGCAAGGCTGACCCCATGCAAGGGGGATCTCCTCTGCTACTGACTGTTTCAGAGACCACTCGTAAGGCATCAGAATGGCCTGACTCAATCTGTCCACTAAAATGTTGGAGCACCCCGGGATGTGCGTTGCTATCAGAAACCGACTGGTGGAAGTCGCACATTCCCACACTCTCATGGTCTCGCAACATAGGGGGTAGGATCTGGTCCCCCCCTGCTTGTTGATATACCAGACAACTGACATGTTGTCTGACTGAACTGCAATCAATCCGAGAGGGAGGACTGTGTGAAAGGCTTCCAACGCTAAAAGCAATGCCCTCATCTCAAGAACATTTATGTACAACTTGGTCTCTGACTGGGACCATGTGCCTTGGACTGTCCTTCCCAAATAGTGTCCCCCCACCCGAGTTGGGAGGTGTCCGTGGTCACTGTGGCTTGGACTGGAGATGATGTGAAGTGGCGTCCTTTTGATATCTCCGGTGAACTTAACCACCAAAGAAAAGACGTCCTGCAGACATGACTGATCTTGATCGGAAATTCCATGGGAAGGTATAGCCATTGAACAGCCAGAGTCCATTGAAGAACCCGCATGTGAAGGTGCACACAAGGGAGAATCGATATGGCGGCAGCCATGGAGCCCAGAGCCCGGAGAACCTCACTCGCCTTTGAAGACTTGGAGTTCGCTATCTGAGCTACGTGGCACCTGAGGTGTAGGATCCTGTCTGGAGTTAAGAATACCTTCATCTGCAAAGTGTCTAGCCGTGCCCCAATGAAGTCTAGAACTTGTACTGGTTGCAAATGGGATTTGTGAACATTGCCTGTAATTCCCAATAAATCTGCCAACCGAATGAAATAATCTCGGGCCAGAGGATGCTTGTTGGGTGCAGCGAAGAGTTAGTCGTCTAGATATGGAAACACCTGAATACCCTGAAGCCTCAGGTGAGCCGCTACAACTGCCATTACCTTGGTGAACACCCTGGGGGCTGTGGTGAGACCAAAGGGTAGGGCTCTGAACTGAAAAAGACTGTCTCCCAGCTGGAAGCGCAGAAACCTCCTGGAGCTTCTGTGTATTTTGATGTGGTAGTAAGCATCCTGGAGGTCTAACGAGCACATCCAGTCGCACTCTTGGAGATAAGGTAGAATGGACTGTAGGGTGACCATCCAGAATTTCTGTTTGGCTACCGGCTGATTTAATGTTGACAGGCCTAGGATGGGCCTGAGGTCCTCCGTCTTTTTTGGCACCAAAAAGAACCCTGAGTAGACACCTAATCTGGACTGATCGGGGGGGGGGGGGGACGGGGGGACCTGTTCAATGGCTCGTTTGAGAAGCAGCTTTGAAACCTCTAGAGCTGCGGCCTCCCTGTGAGTGGGTGGAACATCCGGGAGGTGTTTTGTAATATTTGGAGGGGCAACAAATGGGGCAGAGTAAACTCTCAATATTATCTGTAAAACCCAGCGGTCTGTCGTAATGGACTCCCATGCCACTGGGTGTAAGGACAATCGTATCTAGACTGCCTTCAGAGTAGGACAGTCGGGCAACCCCTCAGGGCTGCTGACCGGGTCTATCAGAAAAGGGTTCCCTAGACCCGAAATTCCTAGAACCCCCTCTACCTCTGGGTCGGCGTTGATCCTGTCCCCCTCTGCCTCTGGGGTAAAAGTTGTCCTGAGAATCCCGGGAAAACGGAGATTTTCGGAACCACATCTTCTTCTGCCCACTTTGATTCCTAGAGAAGGTCCGCTGAGGGTTAGAGAAGCAGACTACGACGGCAGACAAAGTCTTCCCATCCTTTTCGCTCTGGACAAGTGTGTCACGTACTGTCTTCCCAAAAATGGAAGAACCGTCGTAGGTAGCGTTGATAAACGATGCCTTGAAAGGGTCCGCAAACTGATACAACCTGAGCCAGGCATGACGCCTCATGGCTATGCCTGTCCCAGTCGTCCTAGCTGCTCCTTCCGTGGCATGGGAAAGGAGTCACATTGACGTGTTTGAGACTGACTTCAGAGTAGACATTTTCGCCGAGAACTGTCTGTCCTATGGCGAAAAAGTCTCTGGGGTAGACTCAGCGAATTCCAAAGCAAGGTCTCGCTGAAGCCGAATCACACGTGCTAAATAATTCAGCGCACGGATAGAAAAGGTCGCTGAGGAGTAGACACGCTTCCCAAACCTATCCACCAACCTGGACTCCTTGTCTGGAGGGTGGACTGAGGAAATATCCTGTGGCAGTTCCTTCTTTGTGGCCGCTGCAACCAACATAGCATCAACTGGGGCTCCTTTCGACTAAGGTTGTCTGTCGGAATGGGGAGATAAAAACCTTGTCAGGGTGTTTGGGGATGGGCTCTACGGTGTCAAGCTCCTTCTATGCCCTCGTGGTGATGAGGTCCACCAAGGGGTCCACTGGTGGGGACACCCAGGAAGTAGATGGTCCCACACCAAAGGGCTCCAGGAACACTGACTCATCCCCAGAAGGTTTTGGGGCTGACCAACCTCCCCTCTGGCGGAGGAGTTCCATAAATTCTCCGAAGGAGACGTCTTCGGGTGGTGACCTGGGGGAATCTTCTCCTTCATCTAAGTCAGTGTCTGTAGTGAGGGACTCAGGGGAGTCCAAGTGCCTCCTTTTGCACTTGTGCTTATAGTGACCCTCTTCAGTGGGACTTTCAGAAGGGGATCCATGAGCCGCAGGGGTTTCCTCAGGGAAATTAACCTGGGGATCCTCCCCTGAGACAGGACGAAGGGAGTCGTCGCCAAATCCAGGGGGGCCTGGGGTGGTATCTGAAGGAATGGGCTGGGGTCTCAATCCCTGGGAGAGAACCCTCTCCACCACTTCGAAGGCTGAGGGAGAAGCCCTCCCCGGATCTGAATTGGGGACCGGAGCCAAGGCCAGGGTAGCCTGAGGTCCGAGGGAATGGATCGGATCCGAAAAGGTTGGAGCCGAAGAATCCATTCCCCGGGTTCGACTCCCTGTCCGCGGCCCCGAGAGTCACTTGGATCCCAACAAGTCAGATCCGAGGAACTCAAGGTAACAGCCGGAGGCGAGGTTGGAGGAACCATCGGCGCCGAGCTACCAGCTCCGAAAAATCTCGGATCCAAAAGCCCCAAAGCATGGATCAGGAAAGGAGAGATGGGGCGAAAAAGAGGCATGAAGGTCCCCCCTCCACAGGGAGAGGGGCCTGGCAAGACTCCCATCTGAATTTGGGTCTGAATAAATCTCTACATCATCCTGTCCATGTCTGACAGGCTCAGAGTCGACCTCGAAGAGGCCACCGCGACTTGGATCTGGCTGGTCTGCGCAATGGATAGGAAGGCCTCGGGTCAGAATGTTCCAACAGCTCCGGTGAGAAACGAGGAGACCGGAGCCGTGGAGAAACAGGCCTCATGGTCTTAGATGAGGGACTGAGAAAGAGCTCCCTGTCTGGGGATCTCTTACGATGTCTGTCCTTTTTCTCCCTTTCCTCTCTGCTCCTTTCTTTATCTTTTTCTTTCTCTTTTTCGGTTTCTTTGTCAGCCACGCTGACTGAAGATTTGTCCTTAGAAGACCCATCACCAGAGGAAGAGGGAGGTTGAGTCTCTGTCTGGGTGGGAGGTGGTACACTAGAGACCGAGGCCGAGGCAGATTCTAGCATGGCAGCAGGGAGAAGACCTTTGGCAACTAGCTTGGCCTTCTGATCCTTAAGGGCCCTAGGGTTAAAACCAGAACAGATAGCACATTGAGTGGACATATGTGCCACTCCCAAGCAAATTACACACAGAGTGTGACCATCGGCCGGAGAGAGCTTATGGCCACACTCTGCACATTTTTTAAAGACAGGCTTTGGCTGGTCAGCCATAGTCCTGCACTCAAGGGTACCACCACTACCTCTCCAAAAAACCACACACAAATACAGGTAGGGGAAGGGCAGGCCTAACTACTACTCTATACAAAACTTTTTTTTTTTTTTAAAACACCGACGACCAAGCGAGATACTACACAAGGGGAGGAAGGGAAAAAATTCACTCAAGCACACCTAGATACCAGAAAAAAATACCACTTACTATCCCTGAGCTCAGAGCAAAGGAACCACAATGCACACTGATGGCGCGGCAAATGAGATTTGAGGGAAGATAGGAGATGGTAGGGCATTATGGGTAAGGGGAGGAGCTTGGAGCAGATGCTAGAAAAAAAGTTGCCGGCTCGGATCCGATACAGATCCGTAAACCCACAGGTTGCAGATAAAATAAAGTTAACTACTTCAGATCTACAATTTACCAAGCATATTCAATACAACTCTCCTAAAAAAATAAAAATTCAATTTATTTACAGCTGTAACTTGTATTTTGTAATTAAAAACACGTAAAAACATTCTAAAATACATTTAAAAGTGTTGTTAAAATTGTGTTATGTATATTCACTGCCCCCTCTGGCGATTATTGCTTTAAAACCAATATAAAGTTGTAAATAAGTAACAACATCCTTTTATAGTTTAGCAGCTCTCATTTTCAATACTGGGACTATGGAAATAAAATCATTAAGCCCTGGAGGGCTGGTGGCTTGTAAAGTAAGTTGCCACCAAAGCTCTTTATATTCAATTTTCTCTTCCCATAGCCCACCTCTTATCTGTTTTTTCACTTGCTCAAGGACGAAAAACAGTGTAGCTCGCTCCTGGACATGCTCTTGTATGTTTATACAAAGCATTAGAATTCTTCTTGCACTGAAAGACATACAAATGTTCATAAATCCTTTTCCTTAGCTTTCCTTCTGTCTCTCCAACACACAAGGATTCACATCCCCCACACAATACCAAATAAATAAGCCCAGCAGATTTATACAGAATAGAAAATTCACTGCGGGGATCACTCCAGTGGCTCTACTCGACATAGGCACTGGGAACTAAGGTCGGGTGGCACGATGCCAGGGTAATCCTATGGGCTAGGCTTGTAAAGGCTCCAGGGCCATTAGCCTAGTACACCCCTACAAACCTATGTACTCTGTCCTCTAATTCTATCATTTTTTGAAACATCTCTTCCTGAGCAGTCTCATATTCAGCCAGCCTTTTCTTCATTTTGATCTCTGATTTTTGCAGCTTTATCATCTCATCTCAGTATCTGTTTAAAGCTTCTTCCATTTGTTCCAGCCTTCTGTCATTTGTGTTGATATACTCCATCAGTGTTTTGTTTATTTTAATCAGGTCTGTATGCAGTTGTCTTGTATCATCCTGTAGGTTACTGGAAGTCATGTCTGAAGGTTGCATTACTTTTTGATGAACAGCTGCAGAACTCTCCCTGGTCAGTGTTTCTTCCTCACTTTTTGTAGCCGATTTTTTCCAGGTCTTCTGTACTTGTTTATTCCTGGCATCCAGGCAGTGTACGTACTAGCCAGTTACTAAAATTCACCCAGAAACACAAGTCTACTGGCCTTCTCTGCTGAGTTTCTGTTTTCACACTGGGAGAGCTAGAAATAAGATATTACTCAGTGTGCAGCCATCTTGGAACCCCCTTGGTGTTTTTAGTGTTAATATTATTTTTAAAAGTTTATTGCTGTTTTTAGGTTGAGCCATTGACTACACTGATGTTGCTCAATGATTGCAGTGATTTATGCTAAAGTCATTACTACTGTGTAGGCATGGGACTATGCAGCAGCAAGTATTACCAATTAAAGCTTTAAACTGCTCTGTATTATACAACTACCAGCACTAATTATCTTGAGTCTAGCTACAGATTATGCCCTGCTCAGCAGTTGATTTTCTTGGTTGGCCTCCTGTATATCAGCAGAACCCCAAACCAGGAGTTGGGGACTCTTGTGTTTAGCCAAATTTTTGGACTTTTGGAATCAGATGCTTGTCTTACAACGATCTCATCCACACTCCAGTTTTAAGGACTGCTGAATTTGTCTGTAACAAATGCAAAGGTTCAATGAAACAAACACTGAGAAATTCTTAGAGGTTCTGACTTGCTGGATGATTGATATCCATAATAAAGTTACAGTACACTACATTTACTTTGCAAGTAATTTCTTTCAGTGGTCAAAATTTTCTGCAGTCCAGAATCACAGTATCATAGGAGGTGAATAGGCTAATGGCCCCAAGGCCCTTACAAGCCTAGCCAATAGTTTATCATCAAAAAAGAAACCTCAGTCAGCCAACTGTCACCCCTGTCAACGAGGGACACAGATGGAACCCCCTGGGACAAATCTGTGGTTTCCCATCCACTCATCAAGGTTGCGCTTTAAGAGGGTCAGCGATGTACTCGGTTTGACATATACAGAAAGTCTATTCCAGAGACGGGGCAGCCTCTGGGAGACAAACCTGTCTCTCTAGCAGAGTTCTGTTGATGTCACACATTAGAGTTAGGCATTTCAAGCAGGTAATGTGTGAGTAGTTAATACTTACAGATATGGAGCATCTCTAGTAGGGCAGGGTCCATTACAGACTTGTAGGTGAGACAAAGATCATCTCTGAGGAATCTGTACAATACCAAGTAGAGTGATAGCGATTTGAGCATGTCCACATAGGACAGGTGTTGGAGGCCATGGATTCTGTTTGTGAGGTATTTCTGTAAACTGTACAACTGTAAACAGGACTAACTGCACAATCTGTGAAGTTTCCTGCTGTCATCTTTGATTTTTAGCAGGAACTATATTGAGTTGTAGTTTTAAATATTTAAGGTATCAAATGATAATAAAACTTGTGCACTGGGAGTTGTCTTGGGTCATTCTGTCATTTATATCCAAAGATTTTCTAGCACTGTATTTTGGGTCAGCTTCTGAACTGCAATTGCTGCTGGACTTTTTACATCTTCGGGTGATTTGCTTACTCAAAAGGAGAATAACCCACTAGCAATACCCCAAGAATAATTTAAAAAAATTTACTCAAGATGCAAAAAGTCCGCCAGGGGTTCGGTTTACTGCTGCCTTTTTTTGCCTAATTATAAACATTCTTCTATAGGTCCACATGATTTAGGTCTGGTCACTCCATAAAGAATCAGAGTTTAACTACGGAGCTTTAGATTTGTTTAAACTGTCATTTATAGAATATGGAACTCCAAGTAAATGTTTGCATAGTGACAAAAATCTATACTGTAATGTTTTGTGCAATTATTTCCATTTCTTATACAAAATAAATTAGCTATAGCAGTACGTGCTCCACCATCTGTTTAACTCAAGAATTTTTCCATAGTTTTTGTAAAAACTAAAATTTTTGTACATACCTCAGCCCTTTGCCTCTGTTTCATTTCATGCTGAGCTGACTTCTGTTTAACTTTATCTGCTCTGTTTGCTGTCTCCTTGGATTTTTGCTTGTCTTTTCGGCCAGCTACATCCATAATGATTATTTTCTGCCAGTGTAAAGAAGCAGTTGAAATGACCTGCAGACATTACATGTTTCAGTGGAAGCATTACACTATCTCACTAAGTCTGCATATTTTACATCTGTCCGATTTCAATCTGAACAGTCTACAATTTGCAAACACCAGCCTAGGGCTTTTTATTAATCAACACAATTTGCACTAGCTCTTACAAATCCCTACACCCTCCAAAACTAAACTACATGATGATTAAAATCTGCAGAACAATGTACTACCAACATACTACCAAAATCCTGTTCTCTGGATTAAGGTTTTCAAGGAAATCTGTCACCTTCCTGTTAAAGGCTATCATGCCTTATAATGCATCCATAATAAGCTCTTGCTATATTTTTATTTTTTGCCCATGCTGACTGAAAGAGAACAGTTATTTCAGGCAGTTTAAGAACTGCCTTGTGCTCAAAGAAAATGCCTTCCTTTTTGAAACAGCCTCGAGAATCTGTGAAAGGCACAAGCATATACATAACATTGAGGCGAATAGCGCAGGAGGAGTCCCACCCTGTGAGCATGCACATACTCTTTCCACTACAAACACGGGTCTTGAACAATACAAATGAGTTTTTTTATGAGTATATCTCAAGGAGCTATAAGCTGAATGAAATCAGAACCTCATACATGTAATACATAATGAAGACCTCACAGTGACCACAGTAAATGAAACATACACACAGTCACCATACTGTGGAAGAAGACAGAGTTCATAAAAAAAAATGGGGTCAACAATGAACCAAACCAAACCTGACAGTCCATAAGGCATATATGTGACCTGGCAACCCAAACATCCTAGTAAAAGACAATTAAACCAGGCATAAAACATTATTACTGAATATTGATTACTGCTAGTGTAATGTGTCAACCAGGTCACAAAGAATGAAAGGCGATTATGATAAGGCAACATTATTCATGCTTGTCCTCTCTAATGGATATGCAACAGGATATGGTGAAATTATTAAAATCCCAACAAGCTCAGAAAAGAACATCTGTTTAGTGAAGTCCTTCCATCTCCTCACATGGCACCTGAATATCACAACAAAAGGACATGGAGGTAACAGACGTGGAACTCTACGCCTCTCACCCAGTTAACCTGCTAGAGCATTTTGTGTCCAAGCAGCTTTACTTTGATTTATAGGGAGTAAAAATACTGAACATTTTTTTTTTTTATCAAAGAGACACACACACACACACACACACAATAAAAATAAAGGTGGCTTTGCTAAATGCCAGCTGTCTCGTAATAAAGCAGGTGACCTTGAAGCTTTCTTCTCGTTGGAGGAGGATGATAGTTTTAGCATTACTGAAGCATAGTCTAAAAAGTTCCAAGATGCATATCATACATTTCAGGGTACATCTCCTTTTATCGATGCAGATCCAAATGATGAGGTGTCATTACCTCAAACAGACAACAAAATACCAAGAAATCAAGTCAGGACAAGAACTTACTCATCCAACAATTGCTTAAGTAACAACTAATACACAAATCTGTATAACACAGGTATTACCTATGACTTTGCAAGATGGCTACGCTGATCAACAGTTTAAATTCAGCTATCCCAGTAGGAAAAATGAAAATGATAAATAATAGCTACTAATTCTACCCGTTTTAGTAAAATTCAGTTCCTGGCTTGTAAGTACACTGCCTGATTGCCAGCAAAGTAGAAACTTAGAGAGACTGAAAGAAAATCAACTAGAAAAAGTGAAGAGAAAACACTGACTGGGAAGAATCCAGCAGCTGTTCAACAAAAAACCCGTTCAAGCTCTAGCTTTGATACAAGAGATGGCTTCCAGTAATTTGATGAAAAAAATAAATCAAATGTGCTCAGAGCTAATGAAATACTTAAGGAGAATATCAAATAATAAAATAGGTGGTGCGGTGGTTAGCATTGTCACCTCACAGAAAGAGGTTCTCCGGTTCGATTCTCGGCTGGGGTGCCTTCTGTGCGAAGTCTGCAAGTCCTCACTGCTTTTGCACGAGTTTCATCTGGGTGCTCCAGTTTCCTCCCACACTCCAAAGACATGCATCTGAAGTGTTTCTCCCCAGGCCTCCACTGAAAATGGGCTCTGTTCCAGTCAGATTTTCCTGGTAAACAAATGTTAAATAAAGAAAAGGCTGGAAAAAAAGGAAGAGCCTTTAAACAACTATTGAGATGAACTGAAACTGCAAAAATCAGAGGATTAAATGAAGAAAAGGCTGGCTGAGTATAAGACTGCTCAAGAGCAGTTTTAAAAATGGTAGAGTTACAGGACAGAGCATGCAGAGAAAACCTAAGATTTTCTGCTGTACCACAGAAACTGAAAGGATCAGACTACTAACTTTATGAAAGCACAAATAAGTAACTGGAATGGTATTCCTCAGCAGGATTTGTCAATTGTATGGGCATATTGTGCATATGCTCTAAACCTGGCCACTAGAAAGCAACCAAGATCTCTATTAGTAAAATAAAATCATACCAGCATAAAGTTGATCCTGACAAAACTGTGTAAGACAGGCTAAAATACTGACAATTGAAGACAGTAAAATGTTTACGGAAAATGATTACTCACTATACTCCGGGCAGAAGAGAAGCAAATTTATTACAGCAATCAGGAACGTCTAGAGGCAGGTCTGAGATTCAAGCTGTTGTATCCAGCTGTCTTCAAAATATTTTTTTGTGTTGCAGAACAGGCTGAGGAGGAAATACAAGTTTGTCCAGCAAAAAGTGAGCCATCAGACAGAATGGGACTCTGTTTCTCATATACAGACTTTGCCAGTGAAACCTCTTCCAAGGTTCCAAAGGAAAATACTTGAGAGAGGAAAAAAGGCACAAGAGCTGCCTAGATGAATTGTGAATACCTTGGGCTTGAACTGGATTCTGGGGTTGGGAGATGAAGATGAACAGGGAGAAGACCAGCAACACTGAAATTAGTGAATAAATGTGACTATAAAGCAACAATTACATTTATGAAATATGGTTTTACAAGAAAACTTGGCTGAGAACAACTGGACTTTTGTTGACCTTGTTAAACTTGTTGGGGGAACTTACAGGCATATATCCCACTTCATGTCATTAATGTTTGGAAAGACACTAAAAGGAAAAAAGAAAGAGAAACTAAAATCATGTTTTTGTTCTTAGTAGTTGCATAAAAATGTCTTGATATAAATAGCATGTTATACAAAGCGTTTTACAGTGACTATTGCACTTAATAAATATATTAAGGTAAACAAGTATTTTTAGTTTTTAAGAAATATAAGCATTACAATGTAAAAAAGAGAAGAAAGGCTGGACAAAACTACATTTAAGTTAACAGGATTTAATCTCGGGCTGTTGGGGTGGGGGACAGAGTGTAAAAGTACACGTACTGTAGTACATGTAGAGTTGAAATGCTTTCTTTTACTTCTGCATATGTGAATGTTTGGATTAATGCCCCTGGCTTAATCTACTGACAAGTTTTTCCTGTGTCAGCAAGTCCATAGGTGTTTTCCAGGCTAACAACCACAAGGACCTTTTTAAGCCTAGGCATGCATCCCAAATCTCTGACAAGTTCTGGTATCTATTTCTTAAGTGTAAGCAGGGGCCTGGGAGGTGAAACACTTAAAATCAGGAGCCTGGGAGACGAACCATTTACAGGCTGCCTGCATCCTTTAGAGACATAGGTGCCAATCCAGGAATGCATTTCCTGTTCCCCATCCAATTGTCCGAGTTACACTTGAATTGGATTAGGGAGGAACTCTGCTTCACATGGACAGGGAGCCTAGTCCAGAGAAGGGGTAGTCTCTGAGATACATACCTGTCTCTCCAGCAGGTCCTAGTTATATCACAGGCAAGGTTTAAATCTGTAGAATGGGTAATTATAGTGCTGTTTATTTGCAGACAGGCAAGAGGTCCAGAGTGGGGTCTGACAATGCTTTGTATGCCAGGCATAGATCTCCCCTCAACAACATGTAGAAGACAGGATATGAAGATAGGGCCTTGAGGCAGTCTGCACAGGACATGTTACTTATACCCTGTATTCTTTTAGTGAGGTATCTCTGTGGACGTTCCTTTTGTTGGATATGCCTGGTTAGGTACATACCAAATGAGGCACTGTACTCAATGATAGGTCTGATGAATGCTGAATATAGTTTAACAGTGACTTCCTTGTAACTAGATGCCATACTTTTGTTTGTAAGTTGCACAACATAGAAGGCCTTCCTCATTACTGTATAAAAGTGATAGTCACAGGCTAGATTACTGCGTCTCCAAGTCCCTGAGAACTGGGTTAATTCTCGGGGGGTGTATTGTCAATGTGATAGTTATCAGGGATGGCTGACCTCCCAAAGGATACGATTATGCATTTCTTTTTGGCATTTAGTTTTAGTCCATGGCTCTAACACAAGTTATTTGTCTGCGTCAGCCCTTCCTGGAGAACATTTGTGTCAGTGGGGAATTCAATAATAGTGCCTAATTTGCAATCATCTGCAAATTTAGTCATACAGAGGCCATGGATACTGGCCTTGACTTCAGAGAAGTAGATGCCAAAAAGGAACAGTCCCAGGACCGATTCACGAGGGACTCCACCAGTGACTGGCCTCTTTGTAGAGGTGGACTCCCTAATTCTAACTTCCTAGGTCCTGTCTGTGAGCCAGCTAGCTATCCAATGGGAGACATAAGGGTTGGTACCTAACCGCTTGAGTTTGTCAACAATCCCAGAGTGAGGTATTGTGTCAAGTGCCTTGGCAAGGTCCGTGTGAACCATTCTGCCCTCATCTTCTGCTTTGGTGACCTTCTCAAAGACATCCACTAGGTTGAGTAGGCATGACCTGCCCTTGACAAAACCAAATTGGGTTAGGTTTAGTGTCTCGAGGTTTCTTAGGAGATTTTTGATCATTTCCATGATACATTTTTTCCATGGCTCTGCATATGACAGCAATGAGATATATGGGTCTGTAAATGGCCCATCTTTGCGCAGAGGGATGACTGCTGCTGTTCTCCATTCATGAGGCATAAAGACTGTCAGGAGGCTACAATTAAACAGCAATTCCAGACGGCCTGACAGGTCATGTTTCATGCTGCTTAGAAGAAATCCTGGGATACCGTCTGGCCTTAGAGACTGCATTAAGGGCCTGTTTCACTAGTGACAGCCAGGGGGGTTATATTTGATGTTATTTCCTCAGAGAAGGTTGAGAAGCTGGAGCTCAATTTATCGACCAGTAGGTTTGCTACATCTTTTGACTCGGTATAGGTGACTTCATAAACAATGAGCTCTGCACACAGACTTGTGTATTGCCTTTGAGGCTGCCAACAAATCTAAAGAATGTCTTGTGGGTGTCTTTGGCCTGGGAAACGAAATTTGCTACAAACTTGGCTGTGGTAAACTTTACTTGTCCTCTGAGTTGTTTGCTTAGTTTGAGGAGTCTGCTTTTATCCTGTTGGGTGCTGCACCTCCTAATTTTTACCATGATTTTCTTCCTTCTGTTATACAGCCAATTGATGATGTGATTCCACCAAAGTGGCTTGTTTGAGTTAATTCTGCACTTCTTCCTGGGGTGGGGGGGTACAACTATTAACATGCTTGCACAGGGTTTCTATGAACAGTTCCGTGTAGGCAGTAGTGTTCTCAGGGTTTATGGGAGCTTGAACATTTGCCAGGTTATCACTTAATAGTAGGAAGTTAGCCTCAGAATAGTTCCTGAATATTCCAGGGTTAGCTGGGATCCAAGTTTTATTTTTACTTCAAAGGAGACCATTATGTGACATGAACTTACTGTACAAGACATTACCCTAGGGGGGTGTGAAGCACTCTCCCATATTAGTGAGGATCAGATCTAGTATAGTTGCACCTCTGGTTGGTGTAGTGACAATCTGGTCCAGGGAGTTTGTCTTTACAAAATCCAAGAATCTCTGTGCCTGTACGTTCAGTGTTGCGTAGTATACTCCCAGTTAATAGTGGGGCAATTAAAGTTACCTATGAATATGGTACTGGGTTGGATGGTGATTCGTATGGGTTTCCTATGTCACAGAGGGGGACCTATAGCTTGCAGGGAAGTGCTATGGGATTTTGCCTATGGAGATTTAAACATGGAGAAGCTCAAGTGCATTGTCCTGTCTGACCAGCCTTGAATATATTTATTTTAAAAGCAAGAAACATCTTCATTACATTATCACGTATGACACAGGCAATCTTACATTTATATAAATGAAATCAAACCATACTGACATAACTACAATTGCAAACATACATTACAAACTATATTGACACAACTGTAGTTGCAAACATTATACATCACGTATAATCTATCTAGTCACTACAAGCATTACATAGCTCATTCAAATTCTGTCTTCTTTTAAACCTTTCTTCCTCTGCATGTATTGTTTCCACAATTCCCATTTTTCCCTTTTAACCTCCTCTGATTGATTCTTATAGTTATGCAATATTGTATATGCTCTACAAATTATTCCTTTCTTAACAGCAGTTTCTGTTCTAGATTCTACTAAAAACTCTAACAGTGCTGGTCTTTCATTAAGGACTCCCTATTTCTCTTTGCCTATACTCTCATATCAATCCTTGATAGGGAAGGCAATCTCTAATCTGCAGTCCAAATAAATCCTTGGTGTCTTCCCATTCTATTACCTTTCCCTCTCTAGTTATTTGCTCCCAATACCTTGGTTCCTTTGCAAGTTTTCTCTAATAAATTCCAGCCCACTCTTGCCTATTGTCTGTATCCCTGATTGCAGTCATCCCTATCAACAGAATCTCCTTTCTCCATTCCTGTGTTGGCTTAGCTCTTAGAATACTTTCTGCTACTTTAAAGAGAATGACAATAATCATACAGAATATTGCATTCATAAAGGTCTGCATCCAAAATCCCAGTCTCTCCATGTTTATTGAGCTTCCCCCCTGCTTCATCCTCAGCCCCTTCCACTTTGAATTATAGTTTTCTGCTTGCGCTATGTACAGACGCCTTAGCTGTGTTGCTCTGAAATACCTCTTCAGATTGGGTAATCACAATCTGCCTTGCTCTATTGGAAAAATCAGCTTATCCTACTTGACTCTTGCAGTCTTCCCCTCCCAGATAAAATCCTTCAGCTCTTTATTAATTTCTATACACAACTTCTCCATATGCCAAACCTATGTACAAGACTAAAGGGACTAAAAATATTTTAAATGTTTGTATCTTGCTATCGATATCCATATAACAGAGCTTCCATTTTCTCAATTTTTGTATCATCTTTTTAGTCTCCTCCTACATATCCTTAGCTGCCGCACTGTAATAATTTTTAATCCATATTCCTAAATACTTCATTTTACATCCCCATAAATATGAATACTGCTGAACCAATTCATGTGTTGGTGCATAATCTACCTGTATTGCCTTTGTTTTAGCTTCATTAATTTTATATCCCGAAAAGATTTGAAACGGTCTCAAAATGTTCCACAACACTATAATGTCCCATTCTGATTTTGTCAGGTATAAAATACTATCATCTGCAAACAGAGCCAGCTTTTCTTGACTACCATACCAATTATATCCTGGAATTTCTCAGCCCCTTATTTACTTTGCCAATGTTTCTAAATATAATACAAAAATCGAAGGAGAGAAAGGACACCCTGCCCAGTTCCTCTGCTCAAGCAGAAATTATCACAGAGAACCCCACACACTTTAATTTTCGCCTCTGATCCCTCATATATACTCCTAATCAACTTTATAATTGTATCAGGGAAAGCAAATGCTTCCATTGCCATGCTCCTGAAGTCCCAGATTACTCTTGTCATATGCTTTCTCTGCATCAAGACCCACATTCTGCTTCCCTCTGAATCATCAATGTTCTGCTAATGTTCTCAAATGTTTGCAAACCCTCCATAAAACCACACTGATCCATATCTATCAATTTTTGCATCACTTTTACCATTCTTTTAGCCCTTATAGACACAAACACGTCATAATCATGGTTTAGTATTGAAATGGGGCTGTATGAAGCTGGATCTGATGGAACTTTACCCTCTTTAGGTATTAGAGCTACAACTGCTTTCTTCCAGGATGTTGGTACTTCTCCTCCTCTTAAAATACTGTTAAACAGGAACACCATGTATTTCTGGGGACTTTCCTGTAGACTGGTTATACATCACCAATTTTATCTCATCTTCTCCTATCCTGTTAGTTATTGAGCCTCATCTGTCTCTAACCTTGGCATATTTAATTCTTCCATAAACATTTTCATTTGTACCTTTTCTTGAGTTCTATATTTGTCTTTGCTTTATACAGATTTCATAGAATTTGTGAAATATTTCTAATACACTTACAGGATCCCTTGTTATCTTCCTTGTTAGAGGCTTCCTAAGATAGGTGACAGCCTTTTCTACATTCTGTTGCCTGTGTCATTGTGCTAAAAGTTTTTGTGCTCTAGAGTTATCATCAAAAAACAATTGCTCAACAGCAATCTTTCTAAACTCATGCATATTAGAGGAAATCCCTTATGTTCTGTTTAGCATTCTGCAGTTGCTCCTCCTCTTGTTCTGTGGGCCTCACCCTATTTTGCAAGAATTTAACATTTGTCAGTCCCTCTAAATAATTCTTGTTACTTCTTAACCATATATGCCTTTCATTAATTTCCACCCTATCTTTAAACTCCCACTTTAATTTTATCCCACTCCCTAGCTATATTTTCATCAGAAATTTCTATCTTCGCTAACAGCTCCTGAATAATTTCAGCTACCCACTCCTTAAATTCCTTTCTTTTCAACAGATAGGAGGGAAAGCGCCAGTGCCTCATTTTTTATTTCATTACCCTGTGTTTTTATTTTAGTTATTAGCGTTTGATCAGAAATAGTTATTGGGTGCGTATCAAGAACTTCAATTAAATGCACATGTTCCTGTGAAATGTAAATTTTGTCTAGACTAGCCCAGTTTTGTACCTTGGAGAATTATATGTAAATTCACTTTAACTCCTAGTATTGAATAACCATCTTCCATGCCAAATATTTTCCTAAATTTCATCTTAATCTACCCTCTTTGTTATATTTTCCCTTCTGGGCTCCCTAGATGCAGCTTCACTGTTGCAAATCAGATTCCAGTCCCCACCTACAAGTAATATTCCTTGCTGAAAGCTGATCATCTCTCCCAGAATTATCTTAAGCTCCATTACAGCAGTTTTCAGCGGAATATAAATACATGCCAATGTAATCCTCCTCCATTGCCAGTATCCCCTTAGGATGTGCATTTGTTTTTGATGTAAATCAAGACACCTCCACTCTTAGTCCCTACCTGTGTAGCAGCTGGTCTGAATATGTGTAAGGCATTACAATCTTGCACTGTTGGTACACTCTGTGCAGCTTTAAACCAGGTCTGTGACCACACAGATGTCAGCATTCTCTAGGGTGAGGAGAGCTTCTAGGGAGTGGACTTTTTTTGTTTAGACTCCTAGCATTGAACAGCAAAACCTTTAGATTTTCTTGGTTTTGACTTGCTATGTCGGAAGTACTTTCAGTTTGCTATTGCCTAAAAAAGGCACCATGGGGGAGGACAATGTTTTAGCTTATATTCAAAATCTTAGAAGGGAGAGGTGCAGCCCACCCCTGGCAAAGCAGCATGGTCTGTTGACCATCTCCTTCCATGCTGACAAACATTGCACCTTATTACAATGATACCAGAAACTAAGCCAGTTATTATTTTGTTTGCTTCTCAATGCTAGGTTCATACCAGCCTGGAACACATGTTCTGAGAGCTCCAGGATGCCTCTCTTCATATAGTCCAGGGAAGTATGTCTCAGGTCATTTACACTCACATGGGCTATGACACAGTCATACTGGTACATGTGGTCCAATGACCAGAGTGCGTGCATAATGTGGTCTCAGGGCAGATCTTAGCCCAGAGAAGCAACTGTCCATGACTTTCTCCTTACTCAACCTGGTGAGAGGGACATCAGTGTCTCACAATGGAGTCTCCCATGATCAGAATGTTGGATTTTGTGGTGGTTTGCCTTATGGGCTTAGAAGTAGAGGTTCAATGTGAGATGTGGCTGCATGTGTTGATGTGGGTGTTGTTTTTAAAGAGTGCATTCAAGGCTGCTGCGGTTGCTATGTGTACTTTGTTCAGGTCATCTTTTGGGTTTAGGAAGGTTACATTTAAGTGCCTCACCATAGGTGGGCCTATGTGTCTGCTTTGAGTTATGTGTGATTGGTGCAGCATGTGTACTACTGACAACCTGATTGTCAGCAGGAGTACTGTTACGCAACAGCTTTGTCTCCAGTGACATTGGGTAAATGCAGCTCTCATATACCATATCAGTTTGTTTGAGAATTAACTGATTGTCAGTAAATATGAGGAAATTTCTACATTGCCTCAGGATGCTCATATCCACCAAGCTGGTAATGGAAATGGTGGGAAAGTTCATGTGCATGGCAAAATACCTTTTTATTGATTAGGTGGCTGGAGTGTGATTATTATAATGTCAGGGGTATCCAGTATGAAACTCTAGGGGCAGTGCATGTCATTGCAAACTAGTTGTCCCATGTGCAGCTAAGTACTGGTGAAAGTTCAATGGTGTTCATACAGGAAAAATGTAAAGTCAAGGGGTCTGCATCTATACAGGGTACTGCCAAACACTTGGGGGGGACTAATAAGTGGAGCCTGATGATTTATGGATGAAGTATTTAGGCAGGTATTCTGAAGATGGATTACACAGCAGCAAATCACACAGTATTTACTGAAAAGAAAATAATTAGCTTGTCAAGAATGAGAGGGAGACTCACCACAGCTTCATTCTGCTGGGATACAATGCTCATTTGCTTTTCCTCTCACCAGAAGCAAAACAGTAGCACAGATCCCAAGATGAGAAGTAGGCCACGGACTCTTTGCTGATCAATGGACTTGTCCCACAAGATGCAAGAGGTCTGTAGACCTGTTGTAGCCTTTTCCTGGTAGATGCCTCAAATAGCAAACAGAACAATCAGGAAGGCCAAACATAGACACTCAATGCCCAAACAGAAATAGTCAGGAATCAATGCATTCCACTCCTTGTCTTACCAGGAGCAAAACATAAGAACAAATTTCAAGCTGGCACCTATGAAGCAGTTATTAGGCTTTCCAGTGATCAACAGTCTCCAGACAATAATCTTCCTATGCTCCTTCTCTCACTAGAAGCAAAACAGAAGCACTAATCCCAAGATGACTAGTGAGAGGCAGCATGTGGGCTCTCCAATAACTGGTGGTTTTGGAGTAGATGTTGCAGATTTTAAAGGCGAGATGGAAAAAAATGAGTTGCAGTGTGAACTAAGCAGTTAGATAGCTAAATCTTATGTTACCCCCTTTCATATCTAAGTGGACAGTCACTAAGTTTAAAAGAGCAGGACAGCTTGGAATGGTGTGGGCACTATATGTTGAGGTCCTATGGAATACAATAGGATGGCCAATACATTTAAATAGCTGAAAGGGAGTGATTTTACAAAATGCTAAATTTTGTGCTTACTCACAATAGCAAATGAAAGAGGGCAAGGAAAGAGATAAGTAGTCAAATTAACATAAGTGTCAGACAACTAGAAAGACAGCACAACACCAGGGTGGGAAGGTAGTAAAAAACATATGAGAGAGACAGCAGTGGTTTTCCTCCTAGTTTAAATATGCAATTAAAAGCAGAACACAAAATACAGTGTAAAGAAAATAAATCAGAATATACAAGACAGAAGGAGGCACTTAAGCAACTAAAAAAATACAAGAAAGCAAAAAAAAACAACCTTTCCATCACAGCAAGTTGTGACAGTCTACGTGAGATTTTCCAGTAAAACCTTGAAATGTTTTCTTTTACCCCTTAAATAGGTTTAGTTCCTAGCGCCACCCTCAGTTCACAAGTATTTAACTTAATTGGCCTGCTCAGATTTCTGTAACTCACAACAGACACAGCTGTGGTTTCTTCCCTAGTTTAAATATGCAATTAAAAGCAGAATATAAATAAAGCACAGTCTAAAGAAAATAAATACAAAACAGAAGGCAATGAAGCAATACAAAATACAAGAAACTAAAAAATAAACCAACCTTTCTCTCACAGCAAGTTGTGGCAAAGTCTGAGTGAGCTTTCCAGTAAATCCTTGAAATGATATTTCACTGGAACATGTGCATTTAATTGAAAGCTTCAACACACATCCAATAACTATTTCAGATTGTGTGGAAATAACAAGTAAAATAAAAGTACAAGGTAGAGAAGTAAACATAAGACACTGACCATTCCCCCTACCTGTTAAGAGGAAATGAACTTAAGGATTGGCTAGTGGAAATTAAGAGTTATTAGGGAAGATAGTTTTTCAGAAATCACAGCTAGTGAGTGGGATAAAAATGTGGTGTATAAAGATAGGGTAGAAATAAAAGAAAGCTGTTAACAATAATTATTTAAAGTCATCTTTATTGTCAGTCAGATACACACAGCAGTGTAAGCTGAATGAAATTACTTTGCTTTAGTCCCCGTGCAAGACATAATGAACACACAGTTTGAATGACCGGAAGACTAATGCACATACAGTAATAATTAAAATAGTTGTTATCTTTCGGCTTTTCCCAGTAAGGGGTCGCCACAGCGGAACTCCGGTCCGCTAATGACTGGCAGTAGATTTTTACAAAACGCTGAGGTGCCAGCTCAACACTCAACCTTCAACGAAGGCAAGCCCACTTACGCACACATGTCTTTCAAACGCTACCCGACCGCGGGGAGGACAAGTATACTCCACACAGAAGGCACTCCCAAGCCCAGCCGAGAATCGAACGGGAGAACCTCTTGCTGTGAGGTAACAACGCTACCGCCGTACCACCGTGGCATTAAAATAGTAACACAATAAATTACCACAATTGGACAAGAAGACATTAGACAATATCATGCTAGTAGGTATTGCAAAACTATGACTTCAGCTGATGAAGTGCAATATTCTAAGCAATCACAATGTGTAGTATGATATATTTTTATGTTCATATTGCACATGGATGGTGTGGTGACTCATTCCTGACTATTGGACATTAAGGAAGTAATAGCATAAGAAATTCTGCTAACTGTACCAGTTACTGAAGCAATTTTCCAGAGTAATTACTATAACTGATATTTCATAGCAAGTGGCATATTGATCTAATTATTTGCTGTCATGCCTGGCATTCAAGTTCAGCATCCTTATGGATAGAGGGAAGAAGCTCCTGTTCAGACTGGATGTTTTGCATTGTAAGCTGTGATACAGCCCGCCCGAGGAAAGGCAGAAGTACATGCCATGTGCAGGGTGAGTGGGATCGTTGATCATCTTCCTAACCTTTTCCACACACATAGTCTCATGCAGATCATCCATGGATGGGAGCAAGGAACCAATTACTTTTTCTGCTGTCCTTAAAACCCTCAGGAGAGCCTTCCCATAAGATACTTTGCAGTTATTATACCAAGCTACCATGTTATTTGAGAGGATGCTCTCGGTCGTCCCCCTGTAGAAAGCTTTGAGGATGGACAGACAGGCTTGCCTTCCTCGGTTTCCATAGGAAGTGCAGACATTGTTGTGCCTTCTTCACTGTGTGGCCAATATGACTCGACCAG
Source organism: Protopterus annectens (assembly GCF_019279795.1). Classification (NCBI taxonomy): domain Eukaryota; kingdom Metazoa; phylum Chordata; order Ceratodontiformes; family Protopteridae; genus Protopterus; species Protopterus annectens. The sequence goes on from NC_056729.1 coordinate 1,383,243,269, forward strand.
AATGAGTCATCCAAGATGTGCACCCCAGGAACTTGGTGTTTTTGACTCTTTCCACTGTTACCCCTTAATTTCCAGACGTTGATGCATCTCCCGAGTCCTCTTGAAGTCCACTATTATTTGGTCTTGCTTACATTTAAGGCCAGATTGTTGCTGTCACACCAGCCTATCAGATCCTCCACTTCATCCCTGTAGGCTGTTTCCTCATCATTTCTGACAAGATCTAGGACAGTGGCATCATCTGCATACCTGTATTTTGTTGAAGTCATGCTTGGCCATGCAGTTGTGTGTTAACAAGGTGAACAGCAGATGACTGAGGACACAGCCCTGAGGGACACCCGTGCTGACTGTAATACTGATTGAACTGTTATTTCTCACACATACATTTTGGCGTCTGTTGATGAAAAAGTCCAGTATCCATTTACATTAGGGGGTTTTGATGCCCAATTGGATCAGCTTCAATATCAGATTCTGGGGGGATGACAGTGTTAAAGGTGGAACTAAAATTGATGAACAGCATAGTGACATAGCAATTCTTGTTCTCTAGATCTGTCAAGGATTCATGAAGTGCTATAGCTATTGCATCAGCCATGTAGCGGTTAGATCTATAAGTAAACTGTATTGTATCCAGTGTTGCAGGTAGGCTTGAAGAGATATGATTCTTGATCAACTGCTCAAAACACTTCATTACTGTTGATGCAAGAGCAACTAGAAGGTAATCATTTAGGTTTGTGGGTTGGGATGCCTTGGGTAAGTGAATGATTGTTGTATTTTTGAAGCAAGTGGGTACCATGGCTAGTTGCATGGATGTGTGGAATATATCTGTTAGTAGAGTAAGTAGTTGAGTAGCACAGTGTCTTACAACCCTTCCAATAATATTAGCAGCTGCTATTCTTGGGTTTACTTGCCTCAGGGTCTTCGGAACATCAGATGTTCTTAGGCATAGCACCTCCTCACCCGGTTTGACAGGGAGCTTATTTGGCACAATATTGTTGTCCATATCAAATTTGCTAAAGGAGGCGTTTAGTTTGTTCAGAAATTCTGTGTTGTCATCACATGGGGAGGATGCAGGCCTGTAGTCGGTTATGGCTTGAATGCCTTGCCAGAGATGTCTTGAGTCCCTTTGGTCAGAGAAGTGTCCCTGAATTTTACATCTGTAGGTCCTCTTGGCCTTCATTATACCTCTACTTAGATTTGCTCTGGCCTCTCTTAAGGCATCCCTTATCTTTTGATTTAAATGCAGCATTTCGTGCCTTCTGGAGCTCATATACTTCACCAGATAGCCAGGGATTCTGATTGACACATGATGATACATCTGATGACTGTTACGTCATCAACACAGCAAATCTAAGTAGAGGCTTAATATCAGAGCTTTGGCCGGCTAACATCTTCCTGAAATCAGCTGGACGTATAAGTGAATTTAAGTACACTTGCTCTTTTGCATATACTACTGTATTTAACTTATCTGTGTTTTTCACTGAATATTAACTGAAGTTGTGGCTGTCTCTCTGCAGAGTACTTTTTAGAATTTCTGTGTAGCCACTGATAGCAGTGGGGGGTAGTTTCAGCTCATCACTGACATCCCTGTCTTGCCTTATATAAGTGGTACATTTTGAGTTATCTCTGCTTAATATCAGAGCTTTGGCCGGCTAACATCTACCTGAAATCAGCTGGACGTATAAGTGAAACAAAGAAACAAAAGGCAGAGAAAGCACAGCAACAGTCACAAAATAGCGTATAGGTCAATTTAATCTCCGCTTTCGTAAATAACTTCATCAGAATACAAAAATCACATGCAAAGGCAACCTTATATACAACAAGTAATTGATAAATACATCACATGGTAAATTACTTAATTGCTCATAAAACATTAAAAAGACAATGGTAAAACTGACTAAAAAAGAGTCAAACACAAAATAACTCAAGCAACTTATTCCTGTCTAGATTTTTTGAAATAGATAATTTTCGATGTTTTAAAAAACATTTCAGATTAATAGTATCATTTAACCCAGGAGGGTTATCTGAAAAAAGTTTTATCTGCCATAAGACCTCTCGCTGTTCAACAAAATTCTTAAAGTCACCAGCCCTACCATCATTAATGCATGTCTCTAACACAGTAAACATAAATTTTTTAAAACCAGTACAAGAAACTGAATGTCTAAATAAAGCATTGTTATGGTTCTTGATCTTAATGGCATATAAATGTTCTTTAACTCGTGTGCCCAAACTCCTAGTGGTCATACCGACATAGAAAGATGGGCACGTGGAACATAAAGCAATATAAATAAGTCCACTACTGGTGCAATCAACATAACCTCTCACTTCTAAAATCCTGTCACTAGTGATAACATTAATAAATGGACCTTCAGAAATAAAACGACATATGGTGCAATTGTTGCATCTAAACATACCCTCTTATTCAGTTTGTCATGAACAGAAATTGTTCTGTCAGAACTAGCTCTCTCAAAGATGTTTTTTAACGAATTATTTTTGCGAAACACAAAATTGGGTTTACACCCCACTACTTTAGTAATATCCTGGTTTCCTTTGATAACTTTCCAGTTGTCTTCTAATATCTTTTTTAATTTAAAACAGTCTGAACTCATGTCAAAGGAACAATATTGTTCTGTAATAACATGTTTGCTAGTCACCAGGTCTACTTCAGATGCCAAATTACTGGAGTTGATAAAACCACTTTTCAAAATTGGTGGAAAAAAAGCATCTCGTTTACTAAAAACCTCAGTACCTATATCAATCAAAAAATTCTCATCATAGCCCCTAAGGCTAAACAAATACACAATAAAATGAAATTCATCTACAACATCAATTGTTCTCGTGGTCATGCGGCTAGCTCCTATGAACTGTCCCCTAGGAATATTTCTGATAATATGCTTGGGGTGACCACTAGAGAAGTGCAGATATCCATTGGTGAAAGTTCTTTTTCTATGTATTTTACTTTGAAAACAATTGTTGTCAAAGTCCCACCAAAGATGTACATCTAAATAATTAACAATTAACCCTGTCTCACCCAGGGTGAATTGAAGAAACTCTGACTTAGAGTTCAATTCATGTACCATGTTTAAAACTGTGGTTTTATTACCTTCAACAATAAAAATTAAATCATCAATGTATCTTCCATAAAATAATATGTTAAATCTACTGTTAATGGTGGACAAAACCTCCTCCTCCCACCAAGCCATAACTATGTTGGCATAGGCTGGGGCAGCGGGGGAGCCCATAGCGACTAATGCTTTTGTCTAAAGTAATTGTTCCTAAACAAGAAAAAGTTATTTTCTAAAATAATATCCAAAAAACGACACACTAAAGAAACCTGAGAACTATTCAAAAGTTTCTTTGAAACTAAAAAACTACGTACTGCTTCAACACCATCAGAATGGGGTATGCAAGTATAAAGTGAATTAACATCCAATGTAAAAATAATGTGTTTAGTGGGGTCAAAAATGTTCTCTTCATGAAAAATTTTTACCTTATTCAGAAAGTGCCAAGAGTCTTTTATGAAGGAAGGCTGTGCGTGTATCAAAGGCCCCAACATGCTGTCTATAAATAATGAAAGACCCTCTGTGACAGAATGTGGAGATGACACAATTGGACGTAGAGGGGGGTTTAACACATTTTTGTGGGTTTTCGGAATCCCAAAAATAACCCCAATCTTGGGGTTATCAACCACACAAAAGTTGTATAAACTAAAAGTAATTTCCCCACACATTAAGGCGTCATAAATGTAAGAATGTACTTTTTTAAAACATTTCAAAATGTCAAACAGTGCAATGGTCTCATATTCACAGTTGTTATCCAGAATGTCAGACATTTTTTTGTAATAATCATTATGCTTCATTACCACTATGTTAGAGCCCTTATCACTTTTCATAAACCTAAAAGTGGTCGCTAACTCTTTTAGATGTTTAAGTGCTTGCCTCTCTGAGTGTTCTAAATTATTTTGATGAATATGCTGTTTGCTAAACAATAAATTTACATCATTAATACATGATTCTTCATAAGACTTAATCGTGTGATGTAAATTAGGAACAAAACTGGAAGGTTTTTTAACAATATTATGATTGTCAGAAATACCATGCATCAAGAAAGACAGATTTAATTGCCTAGTAAATTTTTTGATGTCAACAATGGTTCTACTATAATCAGCCTTTCGGCTAGGAATGAAATTTAAACCATATTTTAATACAGATAGTTCAACATCAGTGAAAGAAAAGTCAGTCAAGTTAATAATGTTGTCATCACATGGGGAGGATGCAGGCCTGTAGTCGGTTATGGCTTGAATGCCTTGCCAGAGATGTCTTGAGTCCCTTTGGTCAGAGAAGTGTCCCTGAATTTTACATCTGTAGGTCCTCTTGGCCTTCATTATACCTCTACTTAGATTTGCTCTGGCCTCTCTTAAGGCATCCCTTATCTTTTGATTTAAATGCAGCATTTCGTGCCTTCTGGAGCTCATATACTTCACCAGATAGCCAGGGATTCTGATTGACACATGATGATACATCTGATGACTGTTACGTCATCAACACAGCAAATCTAAGTAGAGGCTTAATATCAGAGCTTTGGCCGGCTAACATCTTCCTGAAATCAGCTGGACGTATAAGTGAATTTAAGTACACTTGCTCTTTTGCATATACTACTGTATTTAACTTATCTGTGTTTTTCACTGAATATTAACTGAAGTTGTGGCTGTCTCTCTGCAGAGTACTTTTTAGAATTTCTGTGTAGCCACTGATAGCAGTGGGGGGTAGTTTCAGCTCATCACTGACATCCTGTCTTGCCTTATATAAGTGGTACATTTTGACTTATCTCTGCTTAATATCAGAGCTTTGGCCGGCTAACATCTACCTGAAATCAGCTGGACGTATAAGTGAATTTAAGTACACTTTTATCTGCTCTTTTGCATATAGTACTACTTTTAATTTATTTATGTGTGTTTTTCACCGAATATTAACTCAACTGAAGTTGTGGCTGTCTCTCTACAGTTAGTTCCCCACCCATCCTCCCTGTTCTTGTTTTGGTATTAATGTTGGTGGCTTTGAAATTGCACGCCCCTCTTGTAGATTTGTATTTGGATACTCCTCCTGGGCCCATCTCATTTGCTCACTCAACTGAGTCCAGTGAGATCATATTCTGATTTCAGGCACTCCTACTGTGTACAAAGAGAGCATTTGGGAAGGACAACCCCTGTAGCCTCTTAATCCTGCTCTGTTCCTTTCCTCAAAAAAAAAAAAAAAAAAAAAAAAAATTTATATATATATATATATATATATATATATATATATATATATACACACATATCTGCTCTTACAGTAACTGTCTTAGTTGCTCTTCTGCGTGCTGTTATCTGTTCAGTCGTTCTTACTCTGCACTTATTACTGCTTGTTAGTAGCCTTCTAATTTATTGCCTTCTGCACTTGTTTTTTAGTCATTTGTTAATTTAATTGCATTTATTTGAACTGTATTTGCTGTAGTGTTGCTACACACTCGGGTGTGCTGGCCTGCACTACAATTTGAATTGTATTTACTTCTGTTTTCGCTGCTTTTCTGTAACAAAAAAAAAATTTAAAGCTTGTTTCCTGCCTTTCCTGTAACTAGTCAAGTCCAGATACAGACTTGATGTATCCAGGACTGTTGGTAAGCTTCTGAGCCCCCCAAGCCTTTATGTATTGGAGGGAAGCCTTCTAGCTTATCAGTGGGAGTGGTAAATACTAAGTAGCCTATCTACCATGGGAAGAGTGGGTTTTGGCCCGGAAATTGTAGTTCATTGGCCGTTTGGGCAGTTTTTCCATTTCATTCTATTTTCTGGTTAAAAGCCCGTTTTGCATTTGGTCCCTGCCTTTCCTGTAACTAGTGTAATCCAGGGACAGATTTGCTGTATCCAGGACTGTTGGTAAGCTTCTGAACCCCCCAAGCCCTTCTGTGTTGGAGAGAAGCCTTCTAGCTTATCAGTGGGAGTGGTAAGCACTAAGCACTAGGTAACCTATCTACTACAGGAGGAGTGGTTTCTGGCCCAGACATTATAGTTTATTGGCCGTTTGGGAAGCTTTCCCATCTCTTTCAACCTTCTGATTTAAAAGCCTATGTCTGCGCTTGTTTCCTGCCTTTCCTGTTAATAGTTTAGTCCAGATACAGATTTGCTGTATCCAGGACTCTTTGTAAACTTCTGAGCCCCCAAACCTTTCCATGTTGGAGGGAAGCCTTCTAGCTTATCAGTGGGAGTGGTAAGCATCAGGAAGCCTATCTACCACAAGAGGAGTGGTCCCTGGCCCAGAAATTATAGCTATTGGCTGTTTGAGCAGTTTTTTTCCATCTCTTTCAACCTTCTGGTTTGAAAGACGCACTTGTGCCTGTTTCCCACCTTTCCTAAAACTAGCGTAGTCCGTTTACAGAGTTGCTGTATCCAGGATTGTTAGTAAGCTTCTGAGCCCCCAAGCCTTTCTGTGTTGGAGGAAAGCCTTCTAGCTTATCAGTGGGAGTGGTAAGCATTAGGTAGCCTATCCTCCAAGGGAAGAGTGAGATTTGGCCCAGAAATTGTAGTTTATTTGGCCGTTTGGGCAGTTTTCCATCTCTTTCAACTTGCTGGCTTAAAAGCCTACATTTGTACTTGTTCCCAGTCTTTCCTGTAACTAGTCTAGTCCAGGTACAGATTTGCTGTATTCCAGGACTCTTTGTAAGCTTCTGAGCCCCCCAAGCCTTTCTGTGTAGGAGGGAAGCCTTCTAGCTTATCAGTGGGAGTGGTAAGCATTAGGAAGCCTATCTACCACAACTGGAGTGGTTCCTGGCCAAGAAATTGTAGCTATTGGCAGTTTGGGCAGTTTTTTTCCATCTCTTTCAACGTTCTGGTTTAAAAGCCACACTTGCGCTTGTTTCCCACCTTTCCTGTAACTAGCCTAGTCCAGATACAGAGCTGCTGTATCCAGGACTGTTGGTAAGTTCCTGAGCCCTGCAATCCTTTCTGTGTTGGAAGAAAGCCTTCTAGCTTATCAGTGGGAGTGGTAAGCACTAGGTAGCCTGTCTACCATGAGAGGAGAGGTTCTTGGCCCAGAAATTGTAGTTTATTGACCATTTGGACAGTTTGTTCGTCTCTTTCAACTTTCTGTTTTAAAAGACCACATCTGCGCTTGTTTCCCATCTTTCCTGTAACTCACCTACTGGGTAGCACTAGAAAGCCTTAAACTGATATAAGCATTCTAGCTTAGGAGAGAGACTTTGGAGTTAAGTATCAGTTTTCTGTACTTTCTTGCTGTACTTAACTGTTTTCCGCCTAAACGCAGATTTTCCAGCGTTTGTGATTTAAAAGCTTTTTTTCACATATTGTACTTACTTGACTGCCTGCACTTTTAAAAAGTTGTTTTTTGTTTAAATAATTTGTTTAACTGTTGTAGGCTACACACTAAATTGTGAATGCCTTTTCTGATCGTTTGTAGTTGTTTAAAGCTGTTTAAGTGTATTTTTTACTCTTTTTGCCTTATCTTTTCAAAAAAACAAAAAAAAATTACTTGTTTCCCGCCTTTCTAAGCTAGTATAGTCCAGTTTTCAGGCTAGTGCTGAATTCAGGGCTGTGATACTAGTTTCTGAGTTGCCCATACCTTACTTGGATAGAAGGAAGTTTCTCTGTTCACCTGTGAGAGAGGGGAGCTTTGAGCAACCTGTCCCTGGAGGAGTGGTTCCAGCCCAAAAGTTAGTAGTTTATTGGTCATTTTGGGCTAATTTCTCTCTCTTTCATTTCCCTATTATAAAAACCACGTTTGCACGTTTTTTTGCGCACTGGGCAGTGCCGGTTAGCTACAGTTAAATTATTCCCGGCCCCACTAAGTCTCCTCTTCAGTATTTCCCTTGAAATTAGTCTAACTCTCAATCTAAGCACTCAAAAAGCATCTTATAGCCCAGCTCTTGCTCAGACCTAATAGCAAGCACCAATAAACCCTGACACTGATTGCCCAGCAGGACAAGGCTCTTTATTCACCCCTCACCAACCAAGAGACTAAGCAGCTCACCCTACTATTCAGGCATAACCAAAAGGCAACTTCAGGTGCACTCTCCAGTCCAGCTGGTGAATCTAGGTATCCTGAGGCAATGTTACAACTGCCTCATGTACACAGACAACCCTCTTCTCCTACCACAAAACACTAACATATGCGAGAGATGCAATTATACAGCCAAACTGGAAGCTAAGCTGTCTCCACCCAAGACTGGAACAGACGGTCAAGAGGAGAAGGTTAACACTTGCACCACAACTCCAGCCGCATACAGACCTACTAAAACAGCACTGGCAAAAAATACACATAAATCCACAAAATCAGACTCAGAGGCTCTAAATAAAAACCTGCAAAAGCATCAGAGACCTCCAAAGCAGACACCCAAACAAACTGCACTTCCCGTCACAAACCAGACAACACATAAAACACAAAATCAGTGTGCCGCACAATCACAGCCCTTAAGGCAAAATAACATACCTAACACACTAGTAATAGGTGACTCTATAGTCAGGCACACTGACGTCCCACTCACTAGGCTGGACAAGCAGAAGGTTACTGTTAGCTGCCTGTCGGGAGCCAGAATCCGCCACATAATACAAGCACTCAGGTCACTCCAGAACAAGTACAAATATGACTCTGTCATTGTTCATGCTGGTGTGAATGACCTAAGACGCACCTCCCTGGACTACATGAAAAGAGACATGGAAGAGCTCTCTGATCATGTACCCCAGGCTGGTATGACCCTGAGTAGCATCCTGCCCTCACCAAGAATGACACCTCAGTATAAAGAAAAAATGATCAATTTCAACAACTGGCTAAGCTTCTGGCTTCATTGAAAGGGGATCCAGTGTCTGTCAGCCTGGGACGACATGCTCGACAAGCCGCATTGCTTCGCAAGAGACGGCTTACACCTGTCACCCCTAAGCTTTCGAATACTAGCCAAGGCTCTTGTTGCCCCCATAGTGCCTTTTTTAGGCAAGACTCCAAAGTTAAACCCATCTCCATAAACAACACAATTAACAAAAAAAGTACAGTTGTGTAACTACCATAAATGTAGATGTTCAAGTGTATTCACTGTTGCAGTCATTATACTTGGGGTTATCCTGCTGGCAGGCTACCCGCAGTTGGCCTGAATTCCAAAGTCCTGGTCTGGCGTTGGTTGCTGTCGCCTCTTCCTTGACGTCAGTGCGCCAGGGGTATGAAAGATGCAGCCGACGCCATTTTCTTCAGTTTTTCTTGCCCCAGATGTCAGGTGTCCCCAAAAGGGTAGGCTAAAAATACTGGTTATAAAAAAGCATGCAGTAACAAACATTACCTTCATCAACAAGCAAATACACCACATAGGTTGTATAGAATAGAGAAGTACAGATAAGTCCCAGCAATGAAAGGGGGATGGTGGAAGGGTAACCTGGACTGCAACAGTGAATACACTCAAACATCTACATTTATGGTAGGCACACAACTGTACTAAGTTCATCGTGTTTCACTGTTGCAGTCATTACACTTGGGTTGAATCCCAAAGCTGAGGTTGGGTAGCTGGGCCTAAACAGAATTAGGAGTGGCTATGAGGCCCTGCAGAACTGAAGTGGCAAAGCCTACTCTGGATTTAGAGTAAAGAGGTAAGTGGTAGTGCTTTGTAAAAGTGTGCACTGAAGTCCAAGTTGCAGCCTCCAAAATATCCTTGGTTGTTACTCCTCTGAGGAAGGCTGCTGAAGTGGCTGCTGCTCTGGTTGAATGTGGCCTGATGCCCTTAGGCACCTATTTTGCTATGTTGTGAACAGCAGAAACGAATGCAGTGGCCTATCCATTTTGAAATAGTCTGCTTTGAAATAGCTTTTCCTTGCGATCCTGCAGCATATGCCACTAAGAGTTGCTCAGTCTTTCTGAAAGCTTTAGTTTTGTCCAAGTAGAAGCGTAGCTGTCTGTGTATGTCCAAAGAATGCAGAAGTCTCTCCCCTTTATTTTGTGGGTTTGGATAAAAGGTAGGGAAATTAATGGTTTGGTTAAGAGCTACACTGGACACTACCTTAGGCATAAATGTTGGGTTTGTCCTTACAGAAACCCTGTCTGGATGGAAAATAATAAAAGGTTCCACAGCCATTAATGCCTGTAACTCTGGGACTCTTCTTGCTGAAGTTATTGCTAGGAGCAGAATTGTTTTCCATGAAAATAATTTTATCTCAGCTGTATTGGCTGACTCAAAAGGAGGCAGTGTAAGCTTTTCCAGGACAAAATTGAGGTCCCATGCAGGTATCGGTGCTCTCCTTGGAGGTCTTATGTTTTTGGCCCCTCTGAGGTACTGCCTTAGCAGTGGATGTGAAAAAATAGGTGGGTCCATATTGTAATGAGCTGAAATGGCAGAGGCATGGATCTTAATTGATGAGAAACTAGCGACCAAAAAGTAACCAAACAAGTCCAAAACAAATAGCGTACGGCACCAGGACCCCACCGGTCAACACAGGAATGTATCAAAAGTAAATTCCAGAAAATCGCTAAACGCGAAAAAAATAAAAAGATACTTCCTTGTTAATTCTTTGTTAACGCACTTTAATGTAAAAACGTTTTCGCTTCCAAAACAAAAGAAGCTTCATCAGACAATGAAAACACCAAGCACACTCAATTTAAACATATGGAAAGGAAATGATGTCATTTCCTTTCAAGTGTACGTTCTTTTTTTACTGTATTTTGAGTACACTTTTTTATATATATATAAAATCATTGTTTACAAACCATAAAAAGTATACAGAAGTACACAAACCCATAAAATGGTTCAATTTAACAGATTAATAAAACTGTTTGTGTGTATGTATACACAAATCCGTTAACAAAAACAGTGATAAAACTATAACTTTATAATAAGGTTTATAGATACTTTGAGGTTTTTAACCAAGCCTCTTAAAAGGTGAACCTCGTAAAAAAATGATAAACTGTTAAAAAACCATTAATAAGACAGTTCATAAACACAAATCCACTCTTATTTAATATACAAGAAAGCAACCTCGCCATGGTATTAAATGTTTTTAAATGACCATTAAAAAATACTATAAGACAATGCTAGTTAAATAATCTTACACAAATTAAAATGTTTAAAGGCTCAATACTGTATGCAACCCAATACCTTTTCTTAATTTTACACTAAAGGTTGCAACCGTAAAGGAGATAAAGGGTATAAAAAGATAGAAAAATGTTACCTTAAGTAACTTTTATATTTCAATACTGCCAGGATATTACATGCTTCATTTAGCCCTGGGTAAGAAAAGGCATTAAGGCGTAACTGCCATTCCAATTCTCTAATTTCGAGTAAAAGAGGTTGTGGTCCACCTCTTATACCTACATTTACACAATCAATGCCCGTGTAAGTGAAGCTATGTCCGATGTGTTTAATGATATGTTTGGAGAGAGCATTGTCGCCCTTTTTATTTTTAATTGCATAATAATGTTGGTAAACACGGTCCCGTAATCTACGGTCCGTCTTACCAACATAAAATGCAGGGCAACAATTACAACACGCAAGATACACCACAGATTTAGTGTTGCAGGTGATTTTATGGTTGATGGTATATTTGATACCGTTAACAAAAAAGAGTTACCCACTTTTAAAAGTCTACACAAATTACACATACCGCAAGTAAAAGTGCCGTTTTGTCTAGAGTAAAAATCTATTGGTTCTTCCCTTGATTGGAGTAACTCTTTCAAGTTGTTACCCCTCTTAAAAACAAAGGAAGGTTGTAAACCCAAAGTTTCAATTAACTATGAGTTATTCAAAATAAAGTACCAATTTTTCTTAATAATTGAACAAATGGCGTTGATATGTCGATTGTATGTAATGACTAGACTAGATTTGAAGTCAACGCTAGTTGTTTTTTGTGAGGTACTTAGTTCATCACACACAACTTGAACCTCAGGATTGTTAAACAATAATGTATAACATCCTGATTCCAGCCCATGTGTAATACAAGAAACAGCTTTCCGTTGTATAAGAAGGGGTTTATAAAAACCATTCTCTCTCTTAAGCGAGACTTCATCGATTAAACCATCAATAAACTCGCTAGGATACCCTCTGTTTAAAAACATGGTCTTAAGGTTTAAACACTCGGTGTCAAAAGCTTCAATGGTGTTACACATACGGACAGCATGGACCAGTTGACCTTTTACAATTGACTTCCTCTGTTTCCATGGGTGGTTGCTATCAAAATGGAGGAAGCCATTACAATAAGTTGTTTTCCTAAAAATACTAGACAGATAACCCTGGTTGACCACATCTTTGACCAGTTTAATATCAAGGTAATCAATTTCTCTGGTAGAGAAATGATAGGTGAATTTTAAAAATGTGGAAGAACCATTCATGTATTTGACCAAATTAGTAGCCAGCTGTTCGTCACCGTCAAAAAGGATGAAAACATCATCCAAAAACCGAGTGTAAAATCTAATAGAACTTTGGTATGTGGTGTTATTAAGGAGGCAGGTGTTCTCCCAGTAAGCAACTACTAAATTTGCTACACTGCCACCGCAAGGTGAACCCATGGCGATCCCTTTTTTTTGTAGGTAATAACACTTATTGAAAATGAAAAAATTGGAAGACAAGACAATGTCCAAGAGTTGTGTAACCACTGAAATCTCATCCCTAGGAGCTTCTAATTTTAAAAGCATTAATTCAACCCATTCAATAGCCTCCTGATGTGGAATAGATGTGTATAAGTCAACTACATCTATTGTTAGAAAGTTGAGGGACATATCGAAAGAGATGTTATCAATGGATTGAAGAAAAGACCACGAGTCTCTACATATCTGAGGGATGAGCTTAAGATACTTAGAAATAATGTGGTCCACTACCCTAGCACAAGGGTGGGTGATTGAGTTCCTACCATCAATCAGAGCCCGCATTGGTGGATCTACCAAGTTTTTGTGAATTTTCGGGATCCCAAACATAATTGGGATCCTCGGAAAGGAGATGTTAATAAAGTTAAAGGTGTCAATATCGATCAACCCATCGATAAACAGATCTCTAAAATACCCTTTAATTCTATTATGTTGCCCAGACATCTCATTTAAAGATGATGACTCGTATGCGGGCGAATCAAGGACTCTTAGCATCCTAGAATTGTAATCTTCTTTATCGAAGATAACAAGCCCCCCACCCTTGTCAGGTTTAATGACTCTAATAGGCATGTCCCGTAAATTTTTCAATCCTATTCTTTGGTCGCGTGAAATATTACACCCATTATCAACCCATTTGAGGTTTTCAAAAAGTTGCCTTAAGTCTAATTCACAGGCACATTCAAACGTATGGAGAGAAGGATGCAACAGGGGGTTAAAGACACTCCTCATTTTAAAGGTAGGTTTATCATTAGACAAGTCCCCTTGAAATAGCACTTTAAGGTTCAACCCACGGACAAAACATTTTAAATCAGTGAGAACCTTAGAAAGGTGGACACTTTGATCAGGGACAAAGGATAAACCAAAGGCTAACAAATCTATCAATTCTCTATCAATATACATGGTAGAAAAATTATAGACTTTGAAGTCCCCTTTTGTATTAGTGAGGACAGTAGGTACAGACGTGGGTGTTACTGTACATCCATCATCAAAGTCTATTTGGATTTGTTCTTGTTGTTCTGCCTCTGGTAAAACTTCCGTCCTAAAAAAGGCTTCTGTTGCCCTCTATAATTAGGACGATTCCCTTGATTGTTATAATTCTCTCGAATCCTGTTGCTTCTTCTCGGTTCCTGAGCCCCCGGGTTATTTTCCGTGAAATCAGGATCATAAGTAATCCCGTCAGGAGAGTCATCATGTAAGTCATCCCTGGCAAGAGATGCACCTTCTCTGTTGTTGTCTTTATTATTGTTAATACGTTGTCCAGGTTGTGAATTATTCCTATTCATAGATTTCTGCAGGATAGGGTATGCAAGTTGACTAGAGTAGGCTTGCCTGTCTCTAATCAATTTCTTGTTTTTATTAGATTTAAATTTTATCAACAAAGCATCGATACTTTGAAAAATACGATTGTAATCGTATTTGTACCTGACAAAATTAGAATCCCTTTTAATTTTGTCATCAAGGTCACTAGTTTCAACCAAAAGAGTGTCAATTTGTCTTGAATAATGCTGCACCATTAACTCAAGTAACTCTAGCCCTTGTTTGTCGAAAAGGCTGGATAGTTCATTAATGAAAGTAGTGTCCTGAAACAGCCCTGTAGGGGCAAACGAACTCCTTAGGCCCTTAGGAATGATTTTCTCTTTAATGCATTGTCTAAAATAGGAGACTTCCAATTGAAGTTTCCTTATTTTTAACATTTTGTCATCTAAAATTTTGAGGTTATTAATAATACTGTCAATGGCATTACCTGTTTGATTACTTCCCGTAGCCGGTGGACCCGAAACGGTCGGGGAACCAAATTCAAAAAAATCCAGGTTCCCAACCCATGCTGTAAAAGAGGGCACACCAATAAGCCCAGGATTAGTGTCCAAGCGCCCATCGACTCCATTCAGAAGGCGGTTATGATCTGACGCTGTATTTCTGTCCAAGGAATGCCGTTCAGATATTAAAATTCCATCAGGCAAGTGCCTTTCGCTGTTATGATTTTCACCGGAGCCTGGAAGGCCACCTGGCCTATTCGAAATTACAGTCTCGGTAAGAGTGGATGAATTAGAAGTACAAGTCGCCCGCTGGGGTTGCCCAGGAGGTAAAGAAGCTGATGATCCGCAAGGCAAATTCGTACCCATGGGAGCGTTAGTAGCATTAAACGCTGGCAAGTTAAGGTTTAAATTCTGTGCGACTGATGTTCCATTATTTTCAATCCTGTCAAGTCGGGTGTTAAGAGCATCCAAGCGCTGTGTTAACAGGAGTAGAAGAGAGTCCATGCTCTTAGATTCTTCATTCGTGGAACCGCTACTGGAACCAAAAAGAACCGGTGTCCTGGGGCTCGTAGAGCCAGAAACAGACATACTAGCGACCAAAAAGTAACCAAACAAGTCCAAAACAAATAGCGTACGGCACCAGGACCCCACCGGTCAACACAGGAATGTATCAAAAGTAAATTCCAAAAAATTGCTAAACGCAAAAAGTGAAAAGATACTTCCTTGCTGATTCTTTGTTAACGCACTTTAATGTAAAAACGTTTTCGCTTCCAAAACAAAAGAAGCTTCATCAGGCAATTAAAAACACCAAGCACACTCAATTTATATACGTACTTGTATTACACATGGGCTGGAATCAGGATGTTATTCATTATTGTTTAACAATCCTGAGGTTCAAGTTGTGTGTGATGAACTAAGTACCTCACAAAAAACAACTAGCGTTGACTTCAAGTCTAGTCTAGTCATTACATACAACCGACATATCAATGCCATTTGTTCAATTATTAAGAAAAATTGGTACTTCATTTTGAACAACTCACAGTTAATTGAAACTTTGGGTTTACAACCTTCCTTTGTTTTTAAGAGGGGTAACAACTTGAAAGAGTTACTTCAATCAAGGGAAGAACCAATAGATTTTTACTCTAGACAAAATGGCACTTTTACTTGTGGTATGTGTAATTTGTGTAGGCTTTTAAAAGTGGGTAACTCTTTTTTTGTTAACGGTATTAAATATACCATTAACCATAAAATCACCTGCAACACTAAATCTGTGGTGTATCTTGCGTGTTGTAATTGTTGCCCTGCATTTTATGTTGGTAAGACGGACCGTAGACTACGGGACCGTGTTTACCAACATAATTATGCAATTAAAAATAAAAAGGGCGACAATGCTCTCTCCAAACATATCATTAAACACATCGGACATAGCTTCACTTATATGGGCATTGATTGTGTAAATGTAGGTATAAGAGGTGGACCACAACCTCTTTTACTTGAGATTAGAGAATTGGAATGGCAGTTACGCCTTAATGCCTTTTCTTACCCAGGGCTAAATGAAGCATGTAATATCCTGGCAGTATTGAAATATAAAAGTTACTTAAGGTAACATTTTTCTATCTTTTTATACCCTTTACCTCCTTTACGGTTGCACCCTTTAGTGTAAAATTAGGAAAAGGTATTGGGGTGCATATAGTATTGAGCCTTCAAACATTTTAATTTGTGTAGGATTATTTAACTAGCATTGTCTTATAGTATTTTTTAATGGTCATTTAAAAATATTTAATACCATGGCGAGGCTGCTTTCTTGTATATTAAATAAGAGTGGATTTGTGTTTATGAACAGTCTTATCAATTGGTTTTTTAACAGTTTATCATTTGTTTTTTAAGAGGTTTATTTTTTAAGAGGCTTAGTTAAAAACCTCAAAGTATCCATAAACCTTATTATAAAGTTATAGTTTTATTACTGTTTTTGTTAACGGATTTGTGTATATATACACACAAACAGTTTTATTAATCTGTTAAATTGAATCATTTTATGGGATTGTGTACTTCAGTACACTTTTTATGGTTTGTAAACAACGATTTTATATATATATATAAAAAAGTGTACTTAAAATATAGTAAAAAAAGAACGTACACTTGAAAGGAAATGACATCATTTCCTTTCCATATGTTTAAATTGAGTGTGCTTGGTGTTTTCATTGTCTGATGAAGCTTCTTTTGTTTTGGAAGCGAAAACGTTTTTACATTAAAGTGCGTTAACAAAGAATTAACGAGGAAGTATCTTTTCATTTATTGCGTTTAGCAATTTTTTGGAATTTACTTTTGATACATTCCTGTGTTGACCGGTGGGGTCCTGGTGCCGTACGCTATTTGTTTTGGACTTAATTGATGAGAAAGATAGGCCTTTGTCCAGCATCTCAGTTAGGTATTGTGTCTGTTATTCTTAAAGTGTATTAGTTCTGGTTTAAGCACTTGGGCTTCAGGCCAGTTATTTTACATTAAGAAGGTTCGTGGTCTGCACTCTTGTGGGAGAAGAGGCTGGACTCTGCTCTTCTGAGCTGGGAATTTCTGGTTAAAAGTTTATAGTGCCTGAATATTTGAACTGTATCTTACTGAAATTGGTACACCTTGTTTGCTGTAGCATAGACTAGATCCAGGCCTGCTGAATCTAGCTTTGTTTATATGCTTGTTGTTTGTTTGCTTGTTATTTCCCTGGAATGCTAATTCCACCTAATACGTGGCTTCTCAGCGCTTCTGTGGATCACTAGTGATATCTGCATTGCTTACTGTACTTATTTCCTTGTTTCACTTGAAAGAAAGTTACTGTTCGTCATTTTTGCATTTAAGTTACCTGTAACACATTGCACTTAAGTTACCTGGCACTTGCTCGCTAAAGCAATTATATAAGTCAGCACTAAAAATTAAAAGCACTACACCCTCACTCCCCACTGGCCCTTGTTTTCAATTATTAAGGAATTCCCAATATTATTCTAGCATGTCCAAAGGTCAGTTGTCAATCTCCTCTCCGGTCCAGCTGGTGAATCTGGGAATCTTGAGGCAATGTTGCAACTGCCTCATGTACAGAGACAACCCTCTCCTCCTCCCAACAAATTCCAACACAAGTGAGAGATGCAACCATATAGCCAAACTGGAGGCTAAGCTCTCTCAACTCAGTACTGGCATAACCAGTCAGGAGGAGAAGGAAACCACACTCACTACAATTCCAGTCTCACATAGACCTACCACGACAGCAAACCAAACACATAATCACACAAAAACATACTCGGAGGCTCTAAATAAAGATCTGCCTAAGCAGCAGAGACCTCCAAAGCAGACACCCAAGCAACCGCTACCCCAAAACAAAACACGTGCAACACATATCTCACAAAGCCAGTGTGCCGAACAGTCACAGCCCTTAAGACTAAACAACACACCTGATACACTTGTAATAGGTGACTCTATCGTCAGTTACACTGACGTCCTGCTCACCAGGCTGAACAAGGAGAGGGTCACAGTGAGCAGCCTGTCGGGCGCTAGGATCCGCCACATAACACAAGCACTCAGGTCACTCCAAGGCAAGTACAAATATGACTCAGTCATTGTCCATGCTGGTGTGAATGACCTGAGACGTACCTCCCTGGACTACATGAAAAGAGACATAAAGGAGCTCTCTGAGCATGTAGCCCAGGCCGGTATGACCCTGACCTTGAGTAGCATCTTACCCTCACCAAGAATGATGCCACAATATGAAGACAAGATGATCAATTTCAACAACTGGCTTAAGTACTGGTGTCATTCAAAGGGGATCCAATGCCTGCCAGCTTGGGATGACACGCTCGAAAAGCCACGATGCTTCGCTAGGGACGGCTTGCACCTGTCACCCCTGGGCTTTCAGATATTGGTAACGGCTCTTGCTACCCCCATAGTGCCTTCTTTAGGCAAGTCTCAAAAGACAAACCCACCTCCATAGGTATCACAAGGGATAAGAAACTAAGAGTAATGCTACTCAACGCCAGAAGTCTAAACCTCAAGACGCATGCACTCGAAACTCTCCTTAGCATGGAGAACATAGATATCTGTGCAGTAACAGAAACCTGGTTCAGGGCTCCCGGCAGCACCCCAGCACTGCCAGGTTATACGTCATACCATGCTTTTCGGCCGCAAAACTTGGACCAAACCACAAAAGGAGGGGGAGTATCGATATTCATCAAAGATACCCACACCTCCAGGTTGGTGGCAAAGCACGAAGCATCAGAGACTATCCATGTGCAACTAACAGTGGGTAAAACTGCCTTCCAGTTTATAGCCTGCTACAGACCACCCTCCCAAACCCAGGAACCCCACTCGGCCTTTCTGAAAACACTGGAAAATATGAAGGTCTCTCCAAACACCATTATATTGGGCGACTTCAACTACCCAAACATAGACTGGGAGCATTACTCTAGCTCCAACACCCTAGCCCAAAGGTTCCTAGAATGTATAAACTCAAATGCTATGGAACAACTTGTTACCACTCCCACAAGAGGGGAAAACATACTGGACCTGATCATCACCAACATGGGGACTCTATGCTCCAGACCAGAGTTGTATCCCTCACTGGTAAGATCAGACCATAAACTAATCTCACTGGATATTCACATCCCGACCCCACGCCCTGCCCAGAAAACCACAGTGAAAACCTTCTCTAAAGCAAATTTCACACTCCTCAAAACCGAGGTGGAATCCTTCAAAGCCCCCGGGCCTGTGGAAAATATGGCCCAGACCGCAGAATCCTTTATAAACGCATTCTATGAACACCTTCAGGAATGCATGGATCATGCGATCCCAAATAAAACCAAGACCCAATCCTCCAAAGGCAGACGTCCTGTCTGGTGGACCCCAGCCATAAACAAACTATACAATAGAAGGAGGAAGCTACTAAATGATAGAGCAAAATCCCAAAAAGGGAAGGCATCACTGATCAGTATTAGCAAAAACTACGGGCACTCATAAAATTGTCTAAGGCCAGCTTCGAGAGAAAAATTGCACAGGACACTAAGGATAATCACAAGGCTTTCTTTAGTTATGTTAGGAACCTGGGTGGTAATTCCCAGATATGCTCAGAATTAGTACATAATGACCAAAAATACACTGAACCCACAGACATTGCCAACATCCTAGCTGACAGGTTCAGCGCAAACTTCTCCCCCCCCACCAAAAGGGCAAATATCTATCCCAGCAGAGTGCTGCCCCCCTGACATCTCAGATGCTCATGTAAGAGCCGCCTCTCCAAAGCAAAAACACAGCATCAAAGGGACCAGACGGTGTCCCAGGCTGCGTCCTACATGAACTCCAAGAAGAGCTAAACCCAAACATAAAACTACTGTTCAATCTCAGCCTTACTACAGGATATGTGCCCAAAGAGTGGCGTACAGCAACAGTGGTCCCTCTCCATAAAGGTGGTGCCTCAACAGATCCTGGAAACTATCGCCCCATAAGCCTGACTAGCTTGGTCTGCAAAGCTATGGAAAGGATCATCATGGACCTCATAAATAAAGATATTGGGGACCTACAGACACTGGATCCTACCCAGTTCGGCTTTGTTAAGGGCAGATCCTGCCTCTTAAACCTGGTTGATTTCTTTGAAACAGTCACCAAGGCCATTGACGAGGGGAAGGTGGTCCACACAGCCTACCTGGACCTCGCAAAAGCCTTTGATACAATACCCCACTCGGGCATTATAGATAGGCTCACCAGCTTAAATATAAACCCCTATGTCACTAGATGGATTGCAAACTGGCTCAAGGACAGAACCCACATGGTTAGAATTGCTAGAGCCATGTCAGACTCCAAACCAGTTACAAGTGGTGTCCCACAAGGCTCAGTCCTGGGACCTCTCTTGTTCGGTATATATTTCTCAGAGGTACAGGCCAACACGGAAGGACTGTGGCTGACCAAGTTCGCAGATGACTGCAAACTGGGCGCCATAATCGACTCTCCAGCCGACGCAAGCATCCTCCAAAAGGGCCTCATAGAAACAGACAGCTGGTGCCAGAGCCATGGCTTCAAGCTAAATGCCAAAAAGTGTATAGTCATCCCCTTTGGCAAAAACAAAGTGCCCACAAATTACCACATAGGTGGTAATCCATTAAGTACAGAAGAAGTAATTAGGGACCTGGGGACCCAAGTTGATAGCAATCTCTCATTTGACAACCACGTGGCCAAAGTGGTTAGAAAAACATTTTATATAGCCCACCTAATCATGAAGGGATTCACATCTAGATCAGGGGAGGTCATCGTGCCTCTTTACTCATCCCTCATCAGGCCCATAATTGAGTACAATGCCCCTTTGGGATGTACCTTACCAGACACCTGTAGCAACTGGAAAGACCCCAAAAGTACCTCACCAAGAGGATCAAAGGGCTCAAACAGATGCCATATGCTGCCCGGTTAAAGAAACTCCAGCTCTACTCAGTGGCATACTGCCTGTTCAGAGGCGATCTGTGTCTGACGTATAAAGCCATGTCCAACCCAGAATTAATGGACATGCTGCACCTCAGAAAATCCAAATCCCATCGAGTTACTCGCTCGAGAGACTTGAACCTCAGCACTGAAATAAATAGGACATGCTGGAGGGACAGATTCATAACCCAGAGGCTCCCTTCACTCTGGAATAAAATCCCAGTCCAGGTTAGGCAGAGTCCCTCATTGACTCTCTTCAAGAGGAATCTTGATGAGTGGATGGGAGATCGTAGGTTTACCCCGGGTATCACTTCTGTGTTACTGTTAGACAGAGGCACAGTATACTAACCTTGAAAAAGGGCATAGCAAAATAAATTTAAAATGGGTGGCGAAAGCCAAACACATTCTGGCTAGGCTTATAAATGCCCTAGGGCAGATAGCCTAGTATGAACCTATGAACCTATGAATATTTGGTACAAGCGTGTCAACTCCTTGTACCTGGTTCCAAGCACAGAATCTCTTCCATTTTTCTGCATAAGATTTTCTGGTGCTGGGCCTCCTGGCCTCCATAATAACATCCATAACTGCTTTAGAGAGAGAGGTGTGTTCTGAGTGATTATATTATCCGCCATGCAGCCAGGTTTAGGGTTCTGAGTTGGCTGTGCAGGATCTGATTGTTTTGTTGGGTCAGTAAAAGAGGAATGTGAGGTAATGTCTAGGCTGGGCCTTGAGACAAGCTCTTTAGGATTGGATACCAGTGCTGGCGTGGCCAGACTGGAGCAATCAGTATCATTTTTGGCTTCTCTTCTCTGACCTTTAGGAGTACCTTGGGGAGGAGAGGCAGTGGAGGAAAGGCACATACTGTAAGGGTTTTCCAGCTGAATGATAGAGCATCCACTTTCCATGCTTGTTTGTCATAAGTCCTTGTGCAGACTCTATGAAGTTGGCAGTTGTGAGGGGAGGCAAATAGATCTATGTCTGGGCATCCCCATTTCCTGGTTATCATGCTGAAGATTTGTGGATCTAGTTTCCACTCGTGAGGATCCATGAGGTTTCTGCTTAGTTCGTCTGCCAGAGTATTTGTCTTTCCTGGCAGGAATTGTGCTTGCAGGTGTACTTGATAAGTCAATGCTGTGTTCCACAAAGTCATGGCTTGTCTGCAGAGGGGGTAGGAATGTGTGCCTAATTGCTTGTTTATGTACCACATGACTGTAGTATTGTTCGTCCATCATGAATTGTCATGGATGAAGTAGATCCTCGAAGGCTGTCAGGGCATTCTGTAAAGCTAGCATCTCTTTTTGATTGATATGAAGATGCATTTGGCTTGCGGGCCATGTGCCCTGAATACATTTTCCTGCCATGTGGGCTCCCCGGGCATAATCTGATGCATCTGTTGTTATTGTCTGCCTGGCTGTAGGTAAAGTGAATGGCTGTCCCTTGTTGTGGTGACAGGCCTGTGCCCACCATCGAAACTTCTGTTGCAGGAAGGGAATGAGGGTAATTAATGTTTCCAGGCTGTGACAATGTTGAGTCCAAACACTTTTTAGATACCACTGCAGCTTCCTCATATGCAGTCTTGCATATGGAATTAGCAGAATGCAGGATGCCATGAAGCCCAAAGCCTGCAGAATTTTTCTTGCGCATAACTGGGTCTTTATTGCCATCTTTTCGAAGTAAGAAGTCAGTTGCCTTTGTTTGTCTGGCATGAGATAAGCCTTCTGGGCAGTTGTATTTAAGCTTGCACCAAGGAATATTATCTCTTGAGAGGGTATCAGGTTTGATTTATTTTCATTTACTGTGTACCCTAGGCAAATCTTTTTACAAATGCCAGATGCTTCAGTAGAATGTCCTTGTTCTCTGCTTGAATAAGGCAGTCATCCAAGTAGGGATATATCTGGATTCCTCTTTGTCTGCAAAATGCAATTACTGGTGCCAGGCATTTTGTGAAGACCCTGGGCACAGTAGATAAGCCAAAGGGCAGTGCAGAGAATTGGTAGTGTATTGAGCCAGCTATGAATCTGAGGTATCTTCTGCAAGATTGTCTGATTGGGACATGCAGGTATGCCTCTTTGAGGTCCAAAGTTACAAGCCAAGCCTTCTTGCCCAGCATGGGCAGAAGCTGCTGCAAAGTCAACATTTTGAATTTTGGAATGTCCAGAAAAGTGTTTAGAATAGACAGGTCCAGTATTGGTCTCCAGGCTTTGTTCTTTCTGGGTACCAAGAAAAGTCTTGAGTAAAATCCTTGTCCCTGTTCTTGCTGTGGTACTCGCTGAATAGCTCTCATGTCCATGAGAGATAAAACTTGTTTTTATGCCTCTGCCCATTGATTGTGTGGCAGGTCTGGCATACCTTTTGCCTTTGGAAGTGTGTGAAAGTGGAACCTGTAGCCCTGAGAGACTATATTTAATACCCATTTGTCCTGGGTGATCATGTGCCAATTTTGTGGAAAAAGTGCTAGTTTCCCCCTTAAGGGTGCTGCCAAAAGATAAGTGCTTGGCATTGGCAGAGGAAAGTCATTGGGACGGTTTCCTATATGGCTGTGATTTGTCTTCTCCACTTTTGGAGGTAGAAGCACCCCATTGTTTAGGCCTGTATGAGCCTTGGGGCTGGGATCTGCCTCTAGGGCGTCTGTATCTGCCTCTTTGTGGCCTGTCTGACACTGGATAGGACCAATTCGTAGAAGGCCAGTTCCTGCTAAATCTGGGTGGCTGTACCTGTAAGAAATCCTCAACTGTCTGCATAGATTTCGCTTTATCCTCCATTTTATTCAACACCTCTTCTGCCTTAACACCAAACAAAGTATCATGCTGTAATGGAGCATCCAATAATTTTGCTTTAACATGATCAGGCAGATTCTGTTCCTTTAGCCAAGCATGCCTTCTAATGCAGAACCTGTAACAGCGGCCCTGCAAGAGGCCTCCAGTGAATCAAAACCACATTGCAAAGTATGCTTTCCCACTTGTTCAGCTGCATGCAATAAATCCTGCATTTCTTTATTTTCAGAACATTCAGAATTTGTCAACATTTTCTGTTTTAGCAGTGACATTAAATATTGCTGATATTTAAGCATATGAAATTGACAATTTAAAGCCCTTACAGCCAAGGTAGCAGAAGTGTAAATTTTTTTTCCCCATCTGTCCAGAGCCCTAGAATCCCTATCAGAGGGGACAGGGTTTTTTGCAGTGGAAGCCTTGACCCCTTTGGGACCCTGAGATATAGTTTCTGGGTCAGCAGCAGGGTTTTTATATAGAAATGTATGAGAATCTGGAACCCTGTAGTATCTGTCTGGCTTAACAGGTGCAGGGGGTAAAGAGTCAGGAGACAGGCCGGACTCTGAAAATACATCATCTACAATGTCTAGAACAGGAGGAATAGCGAGAGGTCTGTGCTGAGGCAATAAAAGAAAGTCTCTGAGCCTTTCCTTAGATTCTGAGTAATCTTGGCTCTCCCAGTGAAAATGCTCCCTCATGGTATGCAGGGTTTCCCCAAAAGAATAATCCTCAGGAGGAGAGGCTGAAGGAATAGATTCTTCAGCATCGGAATCCTCATAGGGAGGGAAGAGAGTATCCCTGTTCTGAAGAGGAGTCAGAGGAAATGGAAACCTGATCAGAAGAATCATATTCTGTGTCTTGCCTAGGCCTCTTATCAGGAGGGGGATGGGAACCCCTAATCAAAGTAATTAGGTCTTCGGCCATTTTAAGCATCTGTTTCTTAGGCATGGAAGTCTGTCCAGGAGAATGCTGTACTTGTTTCTTTGTCTTTAAAACTGGTTTAGTCTTTGCCTTGGAAGCTGAGGTTGGCTTGACATATAACTGTGTAGGTCTGAAAACACCCTCAGAAGCCGATGCTTGCTCAGCGGCTCCGGACCCATCTGAGGGAATAGTTTCCAAGTGTCCAATACCTTGAGTATCCAGAGGCCTAGTTGTTTCCACGTGGGAGTCGGAAGCGGCCTGTGGCTCTGAGGTAGCGGGCGTCAGGGGCTGCGAAAGCACCTCACTGAGAACCGGCGAACCGGTGACTGGCCTAGCGGAGGCTTCGTCATCGGTTTTGGATCTCGGATACCTGTCCTTTTCCTTTTCCTTGCGCTTTTTATAAACTCCGGCTGTTCTGACGGCATTATATAATTAAATCTTCGGCCAAAGTAATGAAAGGCAAAATTGTACCGACGCTTAATAGTGCGTTGGTTAAATCTAGCACAAAACCAACAGCTAGTAACATCGTGGTCAGGGCCTGGGCAAAGAATACAGTAAAAGTGAAAATCCTTATGAGGTATTTGCTTTCCACAAGAAATACAATTGTTAACTTCTTCTGACATCAGTCTGGAGCAAGAAAAAAGTTTCCCCAACGGGGTACTTAGCTTTAATAAAGACTTCGGATCTGAAATTCGATTTTGAAAATATCAGGAGTCGGCCGACCGGCACTTGCTAACTGCTTTTGCTTGGGGCACCACGTGGCAAGAAAAACTGAAAAAAATGGCGTTGGCTGCCTCTTTTATACCCCTGGCGCACTGACGTCAGGGAAGAGGCGACAGCAACCAACGCCGGACCAGGACTTTGGAATTCAGGCCGACTGCGGGTAGCCTGCCAGCAGGATAACCCCAAGTGTAATGACTGCAACAGTGAAACACGACGAACATCTGAGGGTTATGCTACTCAACGCCAGCAGTTTAAATCTCAAAATGCATGTGCTCGAAGCACTCAGTATGGAGAACATCGACATCTGTGCAGTAACTGAAACCTGGTTCAAGGCTCCAGAGAACACCCCAGCACTACCGGGCTACAACTCCTACCACACGTTTCGGCCACAAAACACGGACCAAAACACAAAAGGAGGGGGTGTATCCATATTCATCAAGGATACTTACACCCTCCAGGTTAGTGGCGCAGCATGATACCTCTGAGATCATCCATGTGCAACTAACATCGGGCAAATCTGCAATGCAAATTGTGGCCTGCTACAGATCACCCCCCATGACCCAGGACCACCACTCCACCTTTCTGGCGACACTGGAAAACATGAAGGTCCTACCAAATACCCTGATATTGGGTGATTTCAATTACCCTACCATTCACTGGGAAAACTAATCTAGTACAAATTCCCAGGCCCAACGCTTCCTGGAATTCATCAACTCAAACGCCCTGGATCAGTTGGTAAACTCCCCTACCAGAGGTGAAAACATAATGGACCTGGTCATCACCACCATGGGCGACAGGTGTTCCACACCGGAGGTCAACCTGTCACTGGTTAGATCAGACCATAAACTAATCACTCTGGATGTCCACACCCCACCACCACCCCCAACTAAGGAAACCACAGTAAAAAACTTTTCTCAAGCAAACTTCACCTTACTTAAGACAGAGGTGGTAAGTTTCACAGCCCCCACGCTAAAGGATAATGCTGCCCAAGATGCAGAAACCTTTACAAATCCACTCTATGAGCACCTACAAGGATGCATGGATCGTGCCATCCCTAGCAAAACCAAGACTCACTCCTCTAAGAGAAGGAAACCAGTTTGGTGGACCCCTGCAATAAACAGGCTATACAATGGAAGGAGGAAACTAGTTCAGAAACAAAGCAAATCCCAAGAAGGAAAGACATCCCTGATCAGTATCAGTAAGAAACTGATGTCCCTCATGAAATCATCCAAGGCTAACTTCGAAAGAAAAATAGCCAAGGATTCAAACGATAACCACAAAGCCTTCCTTAGCTATGTTAAGAATCTAAGTGGCAACTCACAGATATGCACTGAACTAGTGCAAAATAGCACAAAATATACTGAACCTACTGATATTGCCAACATCCTGGCAGATAGATTCAGTGCAAACTCCACCCCTCTAGTGTCCTAAAAATCACAGACGCACAGGTGAAAACAGCCCTTTCAAAAGTCAAAAACACAGAGTCAATGGGACCAGATGGTGTCCCAGGCTGCTTCTTGCATGAACTACAGAACGGACTAACCCCCCCACCTAAACACGCTGTTCAACCTCAGCCTCTGCACAGGCTACATGCCCATAGAATGGTGCACAGCAACGGTTATTCCTCTCCACAAAGGAGGGGCCACAACTGACCCTGGTAACTATCGCCCCATAAGCCTGACTAGCCCGGTCTGCAAGGCTATGGAGCACATCATCATGGAACTTATTAACAAAGACATTGGGAACCTCGAAACACTTGACCCGACCCAGTTCAGCTTTGTTAAGGGCAGATCATGCCCTACTAAACCTGGTTGACTTCTTCGAGACAGTCACCAAGGCCATAGATGAGGGAAAGGTGATTCAAACTGACTATCTTAACCTCGCCAAGGCTTTCGACACCATTCCCCACTCTGGTATTACAGAAAAACTCACCAGCCTAAACATAAACCCCTACGTCACGAGATGGGTTGCCAACTGGCTTGCAGACAGAACTCACACGGTAAGAATAGCAGACTCCAGGTCCGACTCTAAACCAGTCACAAGTGGTGTCCCGCAAGGCTCGTTCTGGGACCCCTACTGTTCGGCATATACTTCTCAGAAGTACAGGCAAACACAGGAGGACTATGGCTAACCAAGTTCGCCGATGACTGCAAACTGGGAGCCATAACTGACTCTCCAGCTGACACGGACATCCTCCAAAAGGGCCTTACTGAGACAGACACCTGGTCTCAAAGTCATGGCCTCAAGCTAAATGCCAAAAAATGCATAGTCATCCCATTTGGAAAAAACAAAACACCCACGAATTACCACATAGGTGGCAGCCCCCTTAATTTAGAAGAGGTAATAAG
This sequence comes from Protopterus annectens, assembly GCF_019279795.1. Taxonomy (NCBI): domain Eukaryota; kingdom Metazoa; phylum Chordata; order Ceratodontiformes; family Protopteridae; genus Protopterus; species Protopterus annectens. The sequence continues at coordinate 1,383,270,826 of NC_056729.1, forward strand.
AGATCTGGGGACCCAGGTAGATAGTAATCTCTCCTTTGACAATCATATTGCCAAAGTAGTTAGGAAATCCTTCTATGTGGCCCATCTAATTACTAAAGGGTTCGCATCCAGAAATAAAGAGGTTATAGTGCCCCTCTACTCATCACTCATTAGACCCATCATAGAGTACAATGCCCCATTTGGGATGTACGTCACAAGACACTTCCAACAGCTGGAAAGACCACAAAAGTACCTCACCAAGAGGATTACTGGTCTCAAACACATGTCCTATGCAGCCCGACTGAAAAAACTCCGGCTGTACTCAGAGGCATATCGCTTACTCAGAGGTGATCTCTGCTTGACTTACAAAGCCATGTCCAAATCAGAACTGATGGACACGCTCCACCTAAAGAAATCCAGGTCACTGCAAGCCACACGCTCTAGTGAGCTAAACCTCACCACAACAATAAATATAACATGCTGGAGGGATAGATTCCTGCCACAGAGACTCCCCATGCTTTGGAACAAAATTCCGAATTACATCAGGCAGAGCCCCTCACTAGCACTCTTCAAGAGAAACCTTGATGAGTGGATGGGTAACAGAAAATACACCCCTGGGATCAATTCATTGGCTCTGCTTGACAGAGGATCAGTTTATTAATCAATGGGGCGGCGAAAGCAGACACATTCTGGCTAGGCTTATAAATGCCCTTGTGAAGACAGCCTAGTACCTACCTATGAATCTATGAACACATTTTGAAATGTATGCCATTAGAGATTCCATAAACTCCTCCAGGTCAATATGGTGGTTCTTTACAGCTGCATCTCTAAACAAAGACCAGTTTGTACAATTGAAGCAGTCCTGTGGCGTCAAGACTGCTCCCTCAGGCTATATCCTTACTTGTTTAGTTGTAGGTTTGCCTCTTTTCAGCAGTGGTGTGTATGCAAGAAGCAGCATGATGGCCAGATGGTCTAAGTTGCCCAGATGTGGACAAGGTACTGCTTTGTCGGCCAGTTTTACATTTGTGTTCACCCCTCTTGTTGCAAAGTTCACATGTTGATGGTAACGGGGTAATATCTATTTCAAATCAGCTTGAGGGAAATCACCTACAATTATATGGTCAAACTCAGGGTTCTTATTTTGGAGGTCATTTATTGACACACACAGAATGTTCAATGCCACATTGGTATTAGCACTAGGGGGATATAAACAGCTGTTATACTTACTCCATTGAATTCCCTAGGCAAGTAGAAGGGTTTGCATTTTAGTGACATGAACTCAATGTTCTCTCAACAGCGAAGCAATTATTTCATAGTTTGTACACCAGTTGTTGTTGATATACACACACACACACACAAACACCCCTTTCCACAAGATTTGCCAGAGAGAGAGAGACTGCTTTCTGTCAGCACAAGATAGTACAACATATGTGGAGGGGATGTCATTATCATTTATGCTAGAGTTCAGCCAAGTTTCAGTAAACATAAGTAACCAACTATTTATCACCTTAGATTGTGTGGAAAGATCAATCTTTAAATAGTCCATTGTGCTCTCCAGTGAGTCTACATTTGCCAGCAGCATGGAAGGAAGTGCAGGCCTGTGTGGATTTCTTTTCAGTCTGGCCTTAATTCCTGCTCTAGAGCCTCTCTTTCTTGATCTTTCACATCTTTTCTTTTTAATATGCTTCCCATGTCCGATTGTCAGCTGGTTAGACAGGTTTGACAGATTTCTGCAGTTGTTACCATGTTCCAGTAAGATTCCAAGCTGCAGGAGTTCCTGGAGTGTGTTTGAGTTTACAGGCCTCTCTGCTATCAGTTCATCAAACATGCAGCACAGCGAGATATGAGATTGGATTTCCAGAAGATTCTCAGCATTGTAGTTAATCATGCCTTTATTTCTTGCCCTTAAATATGTTTTTTCTGTTGTTTCTGATGAAACACTAGACAAACAGTGCACTTTTCTGTAGAGATCCAAAGCAGCCACTGCCACAAAGGGCGCTGCCATTTTTAGTAAATTGTTTAGAACAAGAACAGAACAAGAAGAGGCACAAATGCAGAGTACTACAGAGAAAATACAATAGTATCTAGATAATATGCATGAGTTTAGAAAGACTGCTGTTAAGCAACTGTTATGGTAACTCCAGAGCACAAAAACTTTACATACAATGCCTGAGGCAACAGAAAGTAGAAAGGGTTGTTGAAAAACTTCGGGAGCTTATAACAAGAAAAATAACCAGAGATCCTGTACAGGTTTCAGAGATATTTCAGACATTTTATAAAACTTTTTATAAAGCAGAGAAATGAGGAAATCTGGAAAAAGCACAAATGGAAATATTTATGGAAGGCTTAAGTATGCCATAGTTAGAAGCAGATAAAGCTCAACAATTAAACAGTTAAGACAGGAGGAGATAAACCGTTGATATGTAATCAATATGCAGGGAAGTTTCCAAGAATAGATAGTATTCTTGTGGAAATAGGAACATCAGATGGGAAAAAGATGAAATAAAACATGGAAGGTTTTGTTTAACAGTATTTTAAAAGGAGTGGAAACATCATCATCCAGAAAGATAGCTAGAGTGGTTGTAATATCTAAAAGACGGTAAAGATGCATCAGAGTCATCTTATATAACAAGGCCTATTTCAATTTTAAACTATAATTATAAAAAGTGTTTATGTCTATAATGGCTAAATGAATGGCAAATGTGTTGCCAAACCAACAGAAATTGATGAATGTAGTTTTGAGGAGGGGAGGCAAGCATTTGACAACATTAATAGAACAATGATGATCCACAGGAAAGTAGAATTAAAGAAAATACCCACTGTCATTGGTGGGTCTTGATACTTAGAAAGCACTTAACAAAGTAAGCTGTAATTTTATCAGTAGGACAATAGGAAGCATTTGCATTTCCTGATACTACAATAAGGTTAATTAAGAGGACATATTAAGGACTGGAGACAAAAATTAATGTTGGACGGTTCCTATCTGATAAGTTGAGTCTGAACAGAGGAACCAGGCAGGAGTGTTATCTTTCCCCTTTGTTATTTGCATTGTATTTAATGCCACTGGCATTGAAAATAAGGGACTTGGAAAGTCAAGGATATAATTAGTATGGTAATCAAGAAAATTTGGCTTTAACTACAGACAATGTTATTTTTGCATCCGATAAAACCAGAAAAGGACATGCCAGTGTTATGGAACATTCTGGGACAGGTTTGATTCTTTTTGAGATATAAAATTAATGATGACAAAACAAAGGTTTAGCTGTAAACTATGTACCCACAAATGCACTGGTTCAGCAATACTCATTTATGGGGAAACGATAAAATTAAGTATTTAGGAATATGGGTTAAAAAGGATTTTGTTGTGGCAGTTAAGGATATGTAGGAAGAAACAAAACAAAAGATAATACAAACACTGAGAAACTGGAACGCCTTGTTCATAGATATGGATAGTAAGACTCAAGAAGTGAAAATATTTTTAGTCCCTTTAGTTTTATATACAGGTCAGGCATATTTTTTGTTGTGGACAGTAAATGATAAAAGAGTTGAAGGATTATATCTGGGAGGGGAAGAGGGCAAGGGTCAAGTGGGATAAACCGAACAGAACAAGGTGGTTTAGGATTATCTAATTTGAAGATATATTTTAGAGCTACACAGCTAATTCCAACTGAAAAGGGAATACGCTGATGAAGCCGGGGAGTTCAAAAATTAAGGAGTGAGTGGTGGGATTTTGGATGCAGATCCTTGATGAGGACAACAGCCATACACATTATTATATTCATCGAGTAGCAGAAATAACTAAGCCAACATGAGAAAGTTGAAAGGAGATTCTGCTGATACAGATGACTGCAATTAGGGGTATAGAGAATGGGCAAGAAGGGTCTGAAAATTACTGGAGAAAAACTGGCAAAGGAAACGGGCTATTGGGAGCAAATAACTAGAGAGGTAAAGGTAATAGAATAGGAAGAGACCAAAAAGACATTCAGACTGCAGGCTAGTGGCTGCCTTCCCTATCAGGGATGGATATCGCAGTATAGGCAAAGAGAAAGAAAGAAGGGGAATCATACGTGAAACACCTGCCCTGGTAGAGTTTTTAGTTGAATCTAGAACAGGAGCCACTGTTAAAAAAGGGATAATTCGTACAACATACAACATATTGCAAGACAACTACAGGAAATCAGAGGTGGTTAGCAAAGAGTGGGAAGAGAGCTCGGATAAGCAATTCACAAGGAAATGATGGGAGAACATATGTATGGCTCCCAAATATGCAGCATGGTCTAAAAGATTTAGGATTTTTTTACTTGGAAGTGTTTGCATAAATATTTTTATGTTCCAAGCAAACTCCAAAGGATTCTTCCTCAGGTAGATGGCAAATGTTATAAGTGTGATGGAGAAGAAAGATGTAACTGGGAACATATGTTTTGGGAGTGTAATGAGTTGGCAGACTAAAAACTCCATACATGGTACTCTGCCAGAAATACTGGGTGAATAAATGGGTGCAAATAAGCAAAGGATTTTTTTTTGTTTTTTTTGAGTTGGGATATAGGATCTGAATTGCCTAGACATAGTAAGGCCTTGTCAAGTTTAATGCTAGTGGCTGCCAACAAAGTAATTACTAGAAAATGGAAGTCAAAGTTTAAAACCAAACTAGAGGTGGAATCGATAGAAAATGGATAGGAGCAAATCACATAAAAAAAACAGAAATTGTGGGAACAATACATGCAGAATAATGTTTTGGAGTGAGGTTTAAGAGAAGGCAGGAATTAAGCAATTTATGTAATGCTGAATTGATAAGAATCGTTTAAAAGAATGTATGTGATATATAATGTTTGGAACTAGGAACAAGCTAACATGGTTTATTTCCTTTTATATAAATGTATGTTTGCCTACATTTTAAGTGATAATTCAATAAAGGTATTGCTATTCAACGCTAGGAGTCTTAAAAACTCCACTCCATACAAGTCAAGCATTCTTTTCCACACAGACCTGGTTGAAGACCATGGAAAAACACTCCATCAGTGCAGGATTTTAATGCTTATCACACATTCAGGCCCACTGCATTAAACAGAGACAATAAGGCTGATTGAGTCTCTATTATTCTTCCAAAAAAAAATCCCTAGACTGGTTAGACAAGATAATGACCTAAAACTCTAACATCCTACTTACTGTTAGCAAAACCCTTGTCATAGATAATTATAACACCCCGTCTATGTCCCCCCTCAACCCATACCTCCTACCCGACTAGTATGTAGTCCCTATGTATTAAGTCAAACACCATCCTCCTAAGAGGCTTCAACTACTCCTCCATAAACTGAGAGACTTGTATATCCCCCTCAAGCATGTATGCTTAAAGATTTCTTGACTTCATCAGTACAAACCTTCCTAGACTAGTTAGTCTGCACTCTAACCAGGGGTGATAAAAATCATGGACTTGGTCCTCAGCAAGAACTTGGGAGAGCCCTGTCTAATTTTGTGCAGAACTCGAGACAACAGAGGAAGTGAGGGGAAGAGGCAACAGAGTAAAGGAGGGGAAAGGCTTACAGAAACATTCCCACCCAAAATACAGGGCATCCACTTTCCAAGCCAGAAGAATTGGTATTCTGAAACAGAAAAGAGGAAGTTGCCCATTTAGAGGGTAAGCAAGTAGATCTATATGAGGAAAACCCCAGCAATGGACTATGCCCAGAGACTCATATCTGAAGTAAATCACCTGAAAAGTCACTTGATACTGGAAAGCTAGATCCCATGCCTGAAGAACTAATCTGCAAAAAGTATAGGACCTCATGCCCCCATGCTTCACAGTGGTATTGTCAGTGAAGATTTTGAGTGGGCCAGGGTGGGAAAGGGGATGAACAACTTGCAAAACCAGAAGTAGAGTTCTCATCTCTTATGTTGATATGATCTGACCTCTGATAAGAAGACCAGAGACCCTGGACCTTTAGAAGGCCACAAGAGGCCCCCACCCAGTCTTTCCTGAGACAGAATTGGAGTCTGGAAGGGAAGCCCAGAGAGAGTTGTTGAATCCACCACTGAAACTTGAGTTTGAGACAAGGAAGAGGAGGAACAGGGGACTCCAGAGGGTGGCAATGTTGAAGTCACAATGGATATGAGGTAACACTGTAGCTTTCTCATATGGAGCTTGGCAAGAGGAAGTAAGGGAATAGTGGACGCCATAAAACCCATAATCCGGAGAAACTCCCTGGCTGCAAGAGAGGACAGAGGAAGGAAAGACTGGAAAAAGGTTGTCAGAAACAGTTTTGCAGCAGGAAGAGAAACCAACATGGGAAAAGTCTGAAGCCTGCGCCCTAGGAAAAGATGATCCGAGCAGGGCATCAAAACAGATTTTTGGAGGTTTATGGTGAACCCAGACTTTGCAAAAAGACAAGTGTTAAAGTGGATATCCCACTACAGACTGCTGGGTGGGAAACTCGAATGAGTAAGTCATCGAGACAGGGGAAAATCTTATATCCCTCGAAGTCTGCAAAAGGCAATGACAGGAGCAAGGCACTTGGTGAATATCCTTGGGGCAGTAGAAAGGCCAAAGGGGAAAACAAAGAACTGAAAATCAGAGGAGGAAACAGACATGTATAGATGTCCTGAACAGAGGGCGATGGGGATTGTAAGCATCCTAGAGGTCCAAGGAAACCATGAAGGCCTGGAGGGAGGTGGAAGAAGAAAGCCTTCAGAAAGAAGAGATCTTGAGAAATTTGTTGAGCAGAGAAAGATACAGAATGGGTCTCCAGGCACCATCCTTTTGATGAACCAAAAACATTCTGGAGTAAAATCTCATTCCCATTTGGGAGGGCTTAAGGATCAAAAAAGGGCCACAAAACCTCTGGAAAAAGAGGAAGAGTTTCCTGAGGAGGCTGTGGAATGCCCGAAAAAGGGGGGTGGGGAGTCCAAATCAATGAAACACCCTTGAAGAATGATACACTGTGCCCAGGAATCTGAGGTAATCTTATACCAATTTGGAAGGGACAAAGGAACCTGATCTAAGGGACGAGGAGGCCAACTGTCAAATGAAGATAGAAGCCTTCTTTTTATGACAAGCCTGAATGGACTTAGCATGAATAATATGCCTAGATGTCTTCTCATCCCTGGGAGGTGGGCAAGTCTGTCTGGGAACAAAGACTTAGAAGGGCAATTCCCCTGGAATTTAAGGATATGAGAGACAAATACATGTAGTTCCTGCAAGGGCTTACCCTTACCCTGAAGGAATTTAAACAGGCATGCAGTAGCTGTCCCAAAAAGACTTTTAATAACCAGATGTGCATCCAACAAAGCTCAACTTTAATATCAGGTAAAGTCTGCAGACATAGGCAAGACTGAGACCTCATCACAGAGCCAAAAGCAGCAGCCCTGGAAAAGGCATCAGAAGCATCATAGCTGCATTTTATGGAATGATGGACAAACTGGAAAGTGGACCAAATGAGAGAAAGAGCCAAAGTCTACCCCATCAGAATCAGGAAGGTATCCAAAAATGGGATAACCAGCTAAACAGACTATAGAGTAAAAATGAAACAGAAAAACAATAAACCAAAAAGATCGACCATCTCACAAAGCAATACGTTTATTTGATAAACTGCAACACTGCAAAGCTTTCAAGTACAAGACTCTTTCTCAATGCAACAGTTTAAAACATCAGTTCAATATGTATGCAACAACTTAAAATCACAGCCAGCCTACCAATTGAAACCAATTAATTCAGTAAAAAGTTAACCCTTAAATCACCAATAAAACCACATAACATAAAAAAACAATATAATTATTTATATACCCCTCATCCCATCTGCCCAATAATATATGGCCTTCCCAAAATACATAAGCACTTATCCTCCTCACCCATGACACCTATAGTACTGGGAGGAAAACGGGCAACTACAGCTATATCAAAATATCTTGGAACAGCAACTGAAACCAATATTATGATTTAGTAACAGTTTTATAAGAGATGCCAGTGATTTTCTTGTTGCTCTCAAAAGCCATCTGAGTGCCAATCAAATAAATGGTATTTTTCTAGTGACAACGGATCTTAAATCTCTGTTTACTATTATTCCTAAAGATATTGGTATTCAGTATGTAAGAGAGCTGTTAGTTCATCATAGTGACTATTTGCCAAGTAATAGCTCATCTATTTGCTCCATGTTAGAGATAGTACTGGAAGAAGTACAGTTGTGTACACTTCCCATAAATGTACATGTTAGAGTGTATTCACTGTTGCAGTCATTACATTTGGGTAATCTGCTGGCAGGTTGCCCTCAGTTGGCCTGATTAACAAAGTCTTGGGTCCTGCGTCCGTTGCTGTCCCTTCTTCCATGACGTCAGGTCGTCAGGGGTATAAAACATGCACCTGAATCCATTATATCAGTTTTTCTTGCCCCAGATATCAGGTGCCCCCCGAATGGGGAGAAAAATAAAATTAAAAACACAAAAATATACCTCCAACCAAAAGCAAATACACCAAAAAGGCTTTTAAGCATAGTAAAAGAAAGTACAGGTATAGTAAGAGAAAAACAGGGGTCTGGAGGGAGGGTAACCAGGACTGCAACAGTGAACACACTCAAACATCTACATTTATGGTAAGTCTACATAACTGTACTATGTTCTTCGTGTTTCACTGTTGCAGTCATTACATTTGGGTAGATTCCCAAAGCTATGGTTGGGAGGATGGATTTATACAACATTAGGACCAGCTATAAGGCCCTGCAAGACAGCAGTGGCAAAGCCAGCTCTGGTTTTAGAGAAAATTGGTAATTGATAATGCTTGGTGAAAGTATGAACAGAACTCCAGGTAGCAACTTCTAGAATATCCCTGGTAGGAACACCTCTGAGAAAAGCTGCAGAAGTAGATGCAGCCCTGGCGGAATGAGATCTGATCCCCTGGGGGATAGGTTTTCCATGGTGCTTATAGCAGAAATTAATGCAATGGCTTATCCATTTAGAAATGGTTTGTTTTAAAAAGCCTCCCCCTCTGCCCCTGCAGCAAATGCTACCAGCAGTTGTTCAGATTTTCTTCGAGGTTTAGTCCTGTCCAAGTAGAATCTAAGTTGTCTGTGCACATCCAATGAATGCAGAATCCGTTCCCCTTTGTTCTGTGGATTGGGAAAGAAAGTTGGCAAATGAATGGACTGATTAAGAGTCACACTGGATACCACCTTGGGCACGAAGGATGGATTGGTCCTGACTGACACCCTGTCAGCATGAAAGATGATGAAAGGCTCCACTGCCATAAGGGCCTGTAACTCAGATATCCTTCTAGCTGAAGTGATTGCTAGAAGGAAGGCTGTCTTCCAAGAAAGAAATTTTAAGTCTGCAGCAGCAGCTGGCTCGAAAGGAGGTAAAGTGAGTTTCTCCAATACAAAGTTAAGGTCCCAGGCAAGGGTTGGAGCTCTCCTGGGTGGTCTCAAGTTTTTGGCCCCTCTGAGGCACTGCTTGAGTAGAGGATGAGAGAAGAGGGGAGGTTCTGTGTTATAATGAACTGAAATGGCTGAGGCGTGGATTTTAACGGAGGAAAAAGACAGGCCCTTGTGAAGCATTTCAGTTAAGTATTGTAAAATCTGAGGTAAATTGGGCGCTGCTGTGCTCATCCCTTGAGATTGATTCCAAGCACAGAATCTTTTCCATTTGTCAGCATAAGATTTTCTAGTCCTAGGTCTTCTCGCCTCCAAGATGACATCCATCACAAGTTTGCTGAGGGATGCTAAGGGTGAATTTAAGTGATTAGCCAAACTGCAAGGTTCAAAGTTGGGAGATGAGGGAGCAGAATTTGGTTCTCCTGCTGATACAGAAAGGAAGGTGTCTGAGGTAGGGGCCATGGAGAAATTTGTGACACACTGTGCAAGAGTGAGTGCCAGTGTTGGCGTGACCAGTCTGGAGCACTCAAAATCATTCTTGGTTTGCCCTGTTTGACTTTTAGGAGAACTTTGGAGAGCAGAGGAAGAGGGGGAAAGGCGTAGACAGATAGGTTTTTCCAGCTGAATGACAGAGCATCCACTTTCCAGACTTTTTTGCGAGGAGTCCTTGTGCAAAATTTGTCCAACTGGTAGTTGTGGTGGCAGGCAAATAGATCTATGTCTGGGCTTCCCCATTTGCTTGTCAACATGTTGAAAATCTGTGGTTCCAGTTTCCACTCATGTGGGTCCATGAGATTTCTGCTTAGTCCGTCTGCCAGTGTATTCAGTTTTCCTGGCAGGAACTGAGCTTGTAGTTGCTCTTGGTAGATCAAGGCCGTGTTCCACAATGCCATGGCTAGTCTGCAGAGGGGGTAGGAATGTGTAAACCCCTGCTTGTTTATGTACCACATAACCATGGTGTTGTCTGTCTTTACCATTAGTTGTCCTGGATAAATGTAGTCCTTGAAGGCTGTCAGAGCATTCTGTACAGCTAACATTTATTTTTGATTGATATGTAAGTGCATTTGATTTGGGTTCCATTTGCCCTGAATGCACTTCCCTGCCAGGTGAGCCCCCCCATGCATAGTCTGATGTGTCTGTACTTAGGGTTTGTGCGGCAGGGGGTAGTGTGAATGGCAGTCCCTTGTTTTGGTGGCAGGCCTCTGCCCACAATAGGAACTCCAGGCGTAGGCAAGATATGATAGGAATAAGAAGTTATGTACTCACCATAACGTTCCATCTGAGTAGGTAGCTTCATTTGTCTGCAACCTGTGGGTCTTGGATCCGATATCAGATCTGAGCCGGCAACTTGTTTCAAGCTAATGGATCCGAGCTCCTAGCTCCTCCCCTCACCCATAATCCCCTGCTAACCCTCCATGACCTCAGATCGAGTTTGCCCCTCAATATATACCCAAAAAAATGGGTATCCAACTACATACAGATCCGAAGAAGGCCAGGGGGAAGGAGGGGGGATGGTTGCAGACAAATGAAGCTACCTACTCAGATGGAACGTTATGGTGAGTACATAACTTCTTAATCTGAAGTAGGGAGTTCATTTGTCAGCAACCTGTGGGACAGAGTCCCCAGCTACCTGCACCTTGGGTGGCCATCATGGAAGGATATTGCGAAGCACCGCAGAGCCAAAGGATGCTCTCCCTCTAGAAATCACGTCCAGTTTGTAGTGGTTAATAAAGGTATGAGATGAAGCCCAAGTGGCTGCCGAACAAATATCATCCAATGGAACTCTAGACTTGAAGGCCGCAGAAGTAGAGATGGAACGAGTGGAATGTGCACGAACTCCTTCCGGTGCGGGTCTCCCAGAGGCTTGATACGCCAATAGGATACATTGAGAAATCCAGCGTGATAGAGATACTTTTGAAATTGCTTTCCCCAAATTAAATTTGGCAAAGGAAACGAACAGCTGGTCGGATTGTCTATGACCAGCTGTTCTATGAGTATAAAAGCGAAGCTGCCTATGAACATCTAATGAGTGCAGCTTGTACTCTCCTTATTCTGATATTTAGGAAGAAAACCGGTAAATTTATGGATTGATTTATGTTGGTTTCTGATGCTATCGTGGGAAGAAAAGAGGGATTGATCCTGAGGTACACTCTGTCTGGGTGAAAGATCAAATAAGGAGGCTTCACAGAAAGAGCTTGAAGCTCCAAAACTCTTTTTGCTGAAGTGATGGCTACAAGGAATGCTGTTTTCCAAGACAAGAATTTGAGATCTACTGAAGCAGCGGGTTCAAAAGGTGGAGCAGTCAAGGCTTGAAGAACTAGTGAAAGATCCCATGGTGGTACGGCTTCTTTTATAAGGGGTCTAAGTAAGAAGGTGCCCTTGAGAAAGGTTTTACACAACTTGGCCAACATCAAAGGCCCTGTATCATGTCCCACATGGTAATGTGATATGGCTGCCAATTGCACTTTGACAGTTGAACAACTAGCGCCTTCCTGAAAGAGTTCGGTTAGGAAGTCTAATATGGATGGAAGAGGAGCCGTAAAGGGATCTAGATCATGATGCTCCGCCCAGATGGAGAAACGTTTCCATTTACTGCGGTACGCTTTCCTGGTGGAGGGCTTATGCGCTGCCACAAGGATGGCTTTGACTGGTGAAGAGATACCGGGAGTCCTAACTAGGAGTGGAACTGGAGCAACCAAGCTATCAGTTTCAGATTGTCCAGGTTTGGGGTCGGAAAGTTCGACGGATGGGAGATGAGATCCGGACTGGGATCTAGAATCCAAGGAGGATTCACAAGGTGAGACCACAGGTAAGGGAACCAAATTTGCCGAGGCCAGAATGGGGCAATGAAGATCATCCTGCTCCCCAACCGCGAGGCTTTCTGTAAGGGTTGCAGCATCAGGGGTAGAGGAGGATAGGCATAAAGTAGACTGGGTGGCCAAGCATGCACCAGAGCGTCTCTTGGAGTTTCCCCTGGAGGGGGGATTAGAGCGAAGAAATTGCCGCATTTGGTGTTTGATGGAGATGCAAAAAGATCGCAGCAGGGTTGCCCCCAAATTGTGAATATCTGCTTCACTACTAGTGGATTGAGAGACCACTCGTACAGGGTAAGAAGGGTGCGACTGAGTTTGTCTGCTAGGATGTTGGTCCGTCCCGGAATGTGCGTTGCAATCAGAAAGCGGTTGCTGGAGATCGCCCATTCCCACACTCTCATGACTTCGCGGCATAGAGGGTAAGATCTGGTTCTCCCCTGTTTGTTGATGTACCAGACAACTGACATGTTGTCCGACTGAATTGCAATCGTTCCTATGGGGAGGAGATCCTGAAGTGCTTGCAACGCGAATAGCACCGCTCTCATCTCCAGAACGTTGATATGCAGGGAGGTCTCTGTGTCGTTCCACGTGCCTTGGACCGTCCTGCCTGAATAATGCCCCCCCCCACCCGAGGCGGGAGGCGTCCGTGGTCACTGTGGCGAGAGGGGGAGAGTTGCAGAAGGGACAGCCCGTATGGAGGTCCGAGGTTTGCAGCCACCATAATAGAGCCCTCCTGCAAGCCTTGCTGATAGCAATGGGGTGGTAAAGAGGAAGGGATAGAAAAGACCACTGCACTAGAAGTGTCCATTGCAGTACCCACATGTTCAGACGGGCGCATGGAAGGAGTGTAATCGCTGCCGCCATGGAGCCTAGTGCCCTCAGGACCAATTCCGCTGCTGAAGTCTCTAATTGGAGGATAGCCCGCACATGGAGTTGCAAATTCCAGATTCTCTTGGAAGTTAGAAAGGCTCGTAGCCCTCTGGTGTCTATTCTGGCTCCTATGAATTCTATGACTTGTGTTGGGGCCAGAAGGGATTTGTCGGCATTGATGGTGATGCCTAACTGTGGGGCCAGGTGGAGAAAGAAGTCTCTGGCTGAGCAGATGGGCCGCAATCACTGCTAATACCTTGGTGAACACCCTGGGGGCTGTGGTGAGGCCAAAGGGAAGGACCCTGAACTGGTAGTGACTGGCTCCCAGCCGGAAGCGTAGGAACCTCCTGGATCGTCTGTCCATTAGAATGTGGTAGTACGCATCCTTGAGGTCTATAGAGCCCATCCAATTGTTCCCCCTTAGAAGGGGGAGAATAGATTGAAGAGTGACCATTCGGAATTTTTCCTTGGTTACTGACAGGTTCAAGCGGGAAAGGTCTAGAATCGGTCTCAAGTCCCCCGTCTTTTTTGGCACCAAAAAGAACCTGGAGTAGAACCCTAATCCGAGCTGGTCTTGGGGGACGGGCTGGATGGCTCTTTTTCTTAGCAGCTGCTGAATTTCTGCGGCCTCCCTCTGATCGGGTGGTACATCGGGGAGGTTTTTGAATTTGGGGACATGGAGTAATGGTATTTTGTACCCTCTGGATATAATGCGAAGCACCCAGCGGTCTGTCGTGATGGACTCCCATGCCACTAGGTGTTCCAAGAAGCGCCCCCCCCGACTGCCTCCAGAGTGGAGCAGCCGGGCAACCCTTCAGGGCTGCTGTGCGGGCCGCTCAGAGAAAGGTCCTCTGGACCCAAAGTTTCTCGGAGCCCCTCTGCCCCTGGGGCAGTGTCCTCCCTGTCCTCCTCTGCCATGGTAGGACTGGTTGTCTGGAGCAGGTTGGGAATGTTGCGATTTCCGGAACCACATCTTCTTCTGACCCTTTTGGTTCTTCGAAAAGGACCGCTGGGGTGCAGAGAAGCGGACTCCGACGGCAGACAACGTCTTCCCGTCCTTCTCGCTCTGGACAAGTGTCTCGCGAACCGTTTTGCCAAACAGGGCAGAACCATCGAAAGGGGCGTTCGCAAAGGATGCTTTAAAAGGCTCCGCAAAGTCACAATGACGGAGCCAGGCCTGACGTCTCATGACTAGGCCTGCTCCACTAGCCCTAGCGGCTCCCTCTGTGGCGTGGGACAATTGCCGCATAGAGGTATTTGAAATTGATCTCAGAGTGGCCATTCGGGTGGAGTACAACTGCTTGTCATCCGCCGACATGGACTCAGGAGGGGAGGCAGCATATTCTTTGATAAGATCCCGCTGCATCCTGATGACATGTGCCATATAGTTCAGAGACCTTACCGAGAAGGTTGCTGAACTAAAAACTCGCTTCCCTAAGCGGTCCATCGAGTGGGACTCCTTGCTCGGTGGATGGACTGAGGGGCTCTCCTGAGCCAATTCCCTCTTCGTGGCTGCCGCCATCAACATGGCATCTACGGGGGGGGCCCTTACTCCAGTGTGATCGGTCCGAGGAGGGGGGGGGGGCTAAGTATTTTGTCCGGGCGTTTTGGTATTAGCTCCACGGTGTCCGGATCCTTCCACGCCCTGGTGGTAATGAGGTCCACCAGGGGGTCGGCCAGAGGGGACACCCAAGAGGTAGATGGGCCTGCTTCGAATGCCTCCAGAAACATGGACGGAGGAAGACTTGGGGGCAGACCACCCACCTCTGATCCTCAGCATCTCCATGATGTCTCCAAAGGAGACATCCTCAGGGAGCAATCTTGGGGAGCCTTCCCCTTCCTCCAAGTCCGTGTCCTCGGTTAAGGACTCAGGGGAGTCCACGTGCCTCCTCTTGCACTTATGCTTGCGGGGCACTTCCTCAGGGGGGCTGTCCGGGGAGGCCTCGCCAGCAACATCTTGTTCCAATGGAACCATCTGGGGCATTGAAGCAGGCTGTCCCTTTGACCGGGTGATGGAAGCCTGGCCCAGCAGAGAGGGAGTGCAGGGAGGAGCCGAGACAAGGACCGGGGGTCCGGATGCTCTCAACAGAGCCCTCTCCACAACATCGAAGGCCGAGGGAGAACCACTCTCTCTTGGATCCGAAAGTCGGCTCCCACTCGGATCCGATGAAGGGATTGGAACCGGCGCCGAGACCATCGGATCCGAAGGACCAGTGTGCTCCAACCTGGACGGAGCTGAAGGCACACTGAATCCCTCGGATCCGAAGCTCGGGCCACGGCTCCGAGAGGTCGGATCCGACAGGCTCAAGGGCAGGGTCGGATCCGAAGTACCTAGTACTGTCAGCACCGACCCACCTCCGGCTCCAACGCTGCTCGGCTCCGAACGCTCCGAACCCGGATAGCGGGTCGGAGAAGGAGCAATAGGATGGAAAAAGGATGTCAAGCTCCCCCCCGAAGGGGGGGGGGAGGCAAGAGCACTCCCATCTGCAGCTGGGCCTGGATGAACATTCGCATCATCCGGTCCAAGTCTGCATCGGACATACTAAATGTAGATATTGAAAAGGTCACCGAGGAAGGCCTGGAATGCCGCCTCAATGACCTCGATGGAGATCGGGCCTCCTCCTCCTTGGGCCCCGGGGAGAAACAAGGGGACCGGAGCCGAGGAGGAGGAGACCTAGAAGCAGTGGAGGGAGAAGCCCGCTTAGCTGGCGGGGCCGAAACGGAGGTCTCGGCCCGCAGCTTGTGGTGCTTCTCCCTCTGTTTCTCCCTCCTGGCCTCCCTGTCCTCCGACACTTTAACGAGAGTTTGAGTCCCGGACGGAGGAAGAGGGGCAGGAATGGCAGCAACCACAGGTTGTGGTGGAGCCACGGGAGCAGCGGAGGCCGGAGCCGAGTCTGGGGGTAGAAGTCCCGCCAAGACCAGCTTCGACCTCCGCTCTTTCAGTGCCCTGGGGTTGAACGCTGCACACATGGTACAGCCTGAGGAGAGTTGTTCAACCCCAAGGCACGACCAGTGTGGCCATCAGCCGGGGAGAGCTTATGGCCACACTCGGTACATTTAGAAAAGATGGCTTTTGGGGCCTCAGCCATACTTAAAGAAAAATAAGTAACACACACACACAGGCCCCAAAAAAACACAACACCAACACATACACTCTAACGACCAGCGAAGGGAGGGGAAACTACTTAAAATAAAATATTTTTACTATAAAGGGAACCTACCACTTACACACTTAAAAATTTAGTGAAAAATTTTAGAAAGTGACAGAAAATAGACTTAACTGCCCAGTACTACACGAGCTCACAGGAATCCAGCTATCCACAAGCGAGGCAAACTAGATCTGAGGTCATGGAGGGTTAGCAGGGGATTATGGGTGAGGGGAGGAGCTAGGAGCTCGGATCCATTAGCTTGAAACAAGTTGCCGGCTCAGATCCTATATCGGATCCAAGGCCCACAGGTTGCTGACAAATGAACTCCCTACTTCAGATTCATTGTTTCCAGGCTGTGACAATGTTGACTCCATAGACTTTTTAAGTACCATTGAAGTTTCCTCATATGCAGTCTTGCATATGGAATTAGAAGAATGCAGAAGGCCATGAACCTCAAGGTTTGCAGTATTTGTCTTGCAGATAGCAGGGTTTTTGTGGCCACTTGATTGAAGTAAGTTACCAAATGAATTTGCTTTTCTGGCGTGAGGAAAGCCATCTGGGCAGTTGTATTCAAGCTTGCACCCAGGAATGTAATCTATTGAGAGGGTCCAGTTGTGATTTCTTTTCGTTTATGGTGTACCCTAGACAAGTTAGAACCCTTTTTACAAATGCCAGATGATTTATAAGTGTAGCCTGGTTTTCTGCCCAAATTAAACAATCGTCCAGGTATGGATATATTTGAATATTTCTTTGCCTGCAAAATGCAATTACTGGAGCCAGGCACTTTGTGGATACCCTGGGTGCAGTAGATAAGCCAAAGGGCAGTGCAGAGAACTGATAATGCAAATAGCCTGCTTTGAAGCGTAGGTATCTTCTGCAAGATTCCCTGATTGGGATATGCAGGTAAGCTTTTAAATCTAGAGTTGCCAACCAGGCATCTTTGCCTAGCATAGGAAGTAACTGGTGAAGAGTCAGCATCTTGAACTTTGGAATGTCCAGAAAGGTGTTTAGAGTAGACAGGTCCAGAATTGGAAGCCATGATTTGTCTTTTCTGGGTACCAGGAAAAGCCTGGAATAGAAACCTTGTCCCTTTTCCTCTTCTGGTACCGGTTGAATAGCCCCCATGTTTAAGAGGGAAAGTACTTGTTTCTCAGCCTCTGCCCACTGATTTGGGGGCAGGTCTGGCCACCAGTTTGGTGTTGGCAACGTGTGGAAATGCAATCTGTATCCCTGGGAAACTATATTTAAAACCCATTTGTCCTGGGTTATGAGTTCTCAGTTTTTTGCATGAAGAGCAATCTTTCCCCCAAAGGGGCGAATGAAAGGTAAGTGCTTGGCAATTTTAAAGGAAAGTCATTGAGAGTGTTTACCATAGGGGGTGTCTTACTTCCAGATTTGGAAGTGGAGGCCCCCCATTGCTTAGTTCTGAGAGTCCCTTAGGACTGAAACCTGGTGCTTTTGGTGTGTCTGGGTTTGGCTTGAGTGGATCTGGAAGGAGCTGGAAAGGACCAATTCTTAGTAGGCCAGTGCCTACTAAATCTTGGAGGTTGCACTTGTAAGAAATCTTTTACAGTTTGCATAGATTTAGCTTTATCTTCCACCTTTTTTAGAATTTCTTCAGCCTTATTGCCAAACAGGCAGTCCTGACTTAAAGGAGCATCCAACAATTTTACTTTAACATGATCAAGCAGAGATTGCTCCTTAAGCCAAGCTTGCCTTCTAAGCACAGACCCAGTAACCGCAGCCCTGCAAGAGGCCTCTAAAGAATCAAAACCACATTGCAAAGGGTGTTTTCCAACTTGTTCAGCAGAATGCAATAAATCCTGTAAATCTTTATTTTCCACACAGTCAGAAATCAACATCATTTTCTGTTTAAGCAGTCCCATAATATGATGTTGATATTTTAGCATATGAAATTGGCAGCTTAAAGCCCTGATTGCCAAGGTTGCAGAAGTATAAACCCTTTTACCCCATCTATCCAGCGCCCTGGAGTCTCTATCAGAAGGGGTAGGATTTTTAGCAGTAGAAGCCTTAATGCCCTTGGGCCCCTGAGAAATGGTCTCTGGATCCGCTACAGGATTTTTGAAAAGGAACTTGTGAGACTCAGGAACCCTGTAGTATCTGTCAGGTTTACTAGGAGCCGGAGGCAGGGAATCAGGAGCCAAACTGGATTCTGAAAACACATCATCAACATGCTGAGGTAGAAGAAGGAAATCCCCAAGCCTCTTTTTAGATTCAGAAAATTCCTGACTTTCCCAGTGGAAATGCTCCCTTAGGGTATGTTAAGTTTCCCCAAAAGAAAAGTCCTCAGGGGGGAAGCAAAGGGAATAGAATCCTCTGCATCAGAATCCTCATAAGTAGGCATGGACAAATCCAGGTCATTGGAAGAATTAGAAGAAACACAGTCCTGATCAGAAGATTCATAGTCAAGCTCAGTCCTAGGCCTCTTAGAAGGGGGGGGGGGGGGGGTGACTACCCCTGATTAGAGTAATAAGATCTTCAGCCATTTTGATCATTTTTTTAGGCATAGGGGGCCTGAACATGTGGCCTGGGCATCGTTTTTTTAGACACAGATCGAAATTTAGGCCTTAGAATAGAAGGTGGAGTCGGTTTAATGTGCATGTCTGTAGGTCTGAAAACACCCTCAGAATCCACTGCCTGCACAGCGGCTCCAGACCCATCCATAGGTGAAGCATCTCGTGGCATACCGGACTCCGAATGAGTCTCAGTAGAGGCCTGCGAGTCAGAAGTAGCGGGTATCAGGGGCTGCGAAAGTGCCTCGCAGAGTACCGGCGAACTGGCGACTGGCTTAGGAGAATCGTCGTCGGCAGTTTTAGACCTCAACGGCCTGTCTCGGTCTTTTTCTTTGCGGTTTTTTGGAATTCCGGTAGTCGGATGGCTAACAGACGTCATTTCTGGATAATTAAACCGAGAACCGAAATATTTAGAGGCAAAAATGTACAGACGACGGATAGTGCGCTGATTAAATAAAGCACAAAACTGACAGCAAGGTACATCGTGGTCAGGGCCTAGGCAAGGAATACAGTACAAATGAAAATCTTTATGAGGTATTTGCTTCCCACAAGTAATGCAATTATTAACTTTTACTGACATTGAAAGGACTTAGCTTTAAGTTGAAGACTTCGGTTCAGAAACTCGAAAACGAAAATTTCAGGAGTCGGCCGACCAGCACGTGCGAACTGTTTCTGCTTCGGGCACCGTACGGCAAGAAAGACAGATGTAATGGCGTCGGCTGCATGTTTTATGATGTCATGGAAAAAGGGACAGCAACCGACACAGGACCCAAGACTTTGTTAATCAGGCCGACTGAGGGCAACCTGCCAGCAGATTACCCAAATGCAATGACTGCAACAGTGAAACAAGAAAAACATCAATGCATTTTCCTTTGGAGAGGTTTACTATCACCAGTTACTGGGAGTGGGTACGGGAACCTCAGTGACAAACAGTTATGCTAATTTGGTGTTAACAAGGTGGGAAGAACTTTATATTTATGACTTAAATACATCGTGTGTTACTTTTAAGAGAAGTCAGTTAAAATTTTACAAAAGGTTTGTGAATGACATATTCCTTCCCTGGGAGAGTGACAGTAGATCCTTAGAAACCTTTGTGCAAGAAGTACATGAAATCACAGCGTTTCTTGAGTTTGATTTAAAGTATTCAAAAGAAAACATTCATTTTTTAGATATCACATTATGTATTGTTAATGAGGAACTGCATCCATCATTATATAGAAAAAATGCTCAGATAACTAGATATGTTCATGCTAATAGCATGCACCCCCAAAATGTTTTATAAAGGGGTTGTGAAAAGTCAAATGCTACGTGCTAGCAGGTAGAGAAGAAGGGTTCAGAAATGAATTAGAACACATGGCAAATGACTCACTCTAGAGGGTATGATTCCACTTTAGTTGAGAATATCGAATATGTGGTCTCTGAACGTGATGTAATGGCTTGTCCATATGTGTATAAGAACCAAACTATTGTTAATAATAAAGATGTAATGGCTAATAGGAACTGGTCTCTCAGCTATATTACAAAATATAATAGGTGTACACAACAAATCAAGAATATTATAGAGAAAAATTGGACTATATTAAGCTCACATAAAGAACTTTGTAAGATTATTACACAAATTCCATGTTTTGTATATAAAAAGGATAAAAACCTTAAGCAATTGCTGTTACAAGGATTTTAAGTGTAACAGATGAAAACAAAACATAGCGAGTAAGAAACAGACTATTCCCTGCTATAACTGCAGCTTTTGTAAGTATATAAACACATATGTAAAATTTATGCACCCAATTTCTAAAAAAAATTTTGTTTTCCAAACATTTGCTACTTGTCACACTGAAAATGTGATTTACCTTGTGGGAAATGTTCAGCCTTTTATATAGGTAAAACGAATAATGAGCGAAAAGATAGGACAGCATCACATATGTTGGAGATGCATAGAAAATTAGACACAAATGCTTTATATAAGCACATTCAATGTTATGGAAATGAACATTTCTTTAAGTTTAGAGTGCTACAAAAGACAGACTTCAATCATATGGCTGGGGCTACTGTTACAGAAGCAGTGGAATACAGATGGATAAATTATTTTAGGACAGATGCCCCACCTAGTTTAAATACAATAAATATTAAGCCTATACTTAAAACATACTATTATTTAATGCTGTATGAGAATTTTTATATTGTTATTATAATGTTTTTATGTTATATGGTTTTACTGGTGATTAAAGGGTTAACTTTTTACTGAATTAGTTTCAATTGGTAGGCTGGCTGTGATTTTAAATTGTTATATAAATGTTGAACTGATGTGTTAAACTGTTGCACTGAGAAAGAGTCTTGTACTCAGCTTTAATCGAATAAAACGTATTGCTTTGCGAGTCTTTTTTGGTTTATTTTTTTTTTAGAATCAGGAAGGTCAGGGACCACTGAAGCAACCTGAGAAAGAAGGGCCAGAACATACCTGGTTGTGTGGGTTTGGTAATTAATATTCCTAAAAGACAAGGTGGCAGCAGTATATACTTTTTTACCCAACCTCTACATTGCTTCGACCATCCTTATCTGAGGGCAGGAACTTGGTAGATGGCAACCACTTAGAAGACCTGTCAGAGGAAATGGACACCACTGAAGGATCAGCAGAAGAGCACCTAAACAAAGATTTGCAATCCTCAGGCACCTTTCAGAACCAGTCATGTTTCTTAGGAGCTGGGGGTGAGAATCAGGAGCCACAGAGGTGCAGCAGAAAAGGTGTCCAAAAGGGCTGCCACAACAGGAGGAACAGCAATGGCTTAGGAGACTCCACAATTAAAAGCTCATATCCTTTTGAATGCCAGAGATCTGGGAGCTATCCCATTTGAAGTACATCATATGAGCAACAGTATCCCCAAAGGATAATTCGACCAAGGGGGAGTTTGGGACCAAATAATCCTCTCCCTCAGACCTATAGTCTAGAGGGGAAGGAATCTGAGAGGAGTAAACTACGGATTCTGCCCCAGAATCCAAGTCCTTATTTGAGGAATCTAATTCCCTAGGCCTCTTAACAGGCTGGCAGACTTCCCCCTCGAGAAGGTTTCAAGGCCATTAAAGTATTGAATAAACCCACAAATAAAATCCTGACATTCACATTGGGGCTCTTTAACAACAGGGGTAATATTTTTTTTCTCATGCAAGAAGTCTACCCAAAGGACTCTCGGGGGTTCAGAAAGTACAGTTTTGTACCTACCATAAATGTAGATGTTCGAGGATCCACATTGCTGCAGTCCTAACCATTGGGTAGTCCGCTGTCCAGTCGGCCCGAATACCAAAGTATATGGCTGACGTCGGTCAGGGCGCATTAGACTGACGTCAGTACGTCAGGGTACTAATGCGCATGACCGACGTCATATCCTCAGTCTTTTCTTGCCCCAGATGTCAGAAGACCCTGAAAAGATAAGGCCAAAAACCAAAAACTCCCAAAATACCTGCACCAAAAAATATATATACAATATATACACAAATAGCAGAATATAACCTCACCTACACAACCACCCCTAAACACAGAGGGGAAGGAGGGAGGGTAAATTGGACTGCAGCAATGTGGATCCTCGAACATCTACATTTATGGTAGGTACAAAACTGTACTATGTTCCTCATTCCACATTGCTGCAGTCCTAACCATTGGGTAGAATCCCAAAGCAGAGGTAAGGGAGGCTGGCAAATCATAAGGAAGCAGGAACTGACAACATGCCTTGCAAAATAGCTGTGGCAAAACCAGCCCTAGACTTAGAGTAGAGAGGAAGGTGATAATGCTTAGAGAAAGTATGCACTGAACTCCAAGTAGCTGCCTCCAAAATATCCTTAGTTGCCACCCCTTAGAAATGCTGTGGAAGTGGCAGTAGCCCTAGTGGAATGAGGCCTAATCCCAGCTGGAATCTCCTTGCCATGATGGGAATAACAAAATGTAATGCAACACCCAATCCACCTAGAAATAGTTTGTTTTGACACAGGCTTGCCCTTTGAACTCAAAGCAAAAGAAACAAACAACTGCTGAGACTGCCTAAAATCCTTAGTCCTGCTCAAATAATAACGCAATAGCCTGTGTACATCTAAAGTGTGCAAAATCTTTTCCCCTTTATTTTGGGGATCTGCATAAAAGGTAGGCAAATGAATAGTTTGGTTTAAAGCCACACTAGAAACCACCTTAGGCATAAAGGAAGGATTAGTACGTAAAGATACCCTATCCTTATGAAAAATCAAAAAAGGCTCCACTGCCATAAGGGCCTGCAACTCAGAAACCCTTCTTGCAGAAGTAATGGCCAACAAAAAAGCAGTCTTCCATGACAAGTATTTCAATTCAGCAGTAGCCGCAGGCTCAAAAGGTTGTAGAGTAAGTTTTTCCAACACAAAATTGAGATCCCAAGCAGGAGTAGGAGCTCTACGTGGGGGTCTTATATTCTTTGCCCCTCTAAGAAATTGCTTGAACAAAGGATGCGAAAACAATGGTGGGTCACAATCATAGTGAGCTGAAATTGCTGCAGCATGAATCTTAATGGAAGAGAAAGACAAACCTTTGTCCAGTAACTCAGTAAGATATTGAAGAGCCACACTCAAATTTGGCTCAGTAATCTCCAAATTGTTTGCTGCACTCCAAAACAAAATCTCTTCCATTTTTCTGCGTACACTTTCCTTGTACTAGGTCTTCTGGCTTCCATAATCACATTTAAAACTTGTTGAGGAAGCTGAGACCTGCTGTCTTTCAAAACAGAATATGCCAGGCTGTTAGATGTAGAGAGTGAAGCTTGACATTGAGCAGATGACCGTCCCTCTGAGACAACAGGTGTGGAATCAAGGGTAAAGGCCATGGAGGCTTCCTTACCAGACTCCTCAGTAATGGGTACCAGTGCTGCCGAGGCCAATCTGGAGCTATTAAAATCATCCTTGGCTTGTCTTGTCTGACCTTTAGAAGCACCTTTGGAAGAAGAGGCAGAGGTGGAAAAACATACACATGAAGATTTTTCCAACTGAAAGAAAGAGCATCCACTTTCCAAGCTGTGTGATGAAATCCCTTCGTGCAAAACTTTGGCAGCTGGTGGTTTAGTGGAGAAGCAAACAGATCTATGTCTGGAGTTCCCCATGACACTGTCAATTTTTGAAATACATGAAGATCCAGTTTCCACTCGTGGGGATCCATGATTTGTCTGCTTAATACATCTGCTAAGGAGTTCTGTGCTCCCGGCAGAAACCTTGCCTGAAGAGTTAGTTGCAGACTGAGCGCAGTCTCCCATAAAATCATTGCTTGTCTGCACAATGGGTAAGAATGTGTTCCCCCTTGTTTGTTGATGTACCACATGACAGTTGTGTTGTCTGTTAGAATCAACACCTGCCCTGGAAGAAGTAACTCCTTGAAAGCAATTAATGCAAACTGAACTGCTAACATCTCTTTCATGTTGATATGTAGATGCTGTAGTCTGGCAGGCCACTTGTCTTGTATCCACTTTCCACTTAGATGAGCTCCTCAAGCAATATCTGAGGCATCTGTCGTTAGAATCTGACTTGCCTCTGGCCGGGTCACAGAGAGTCCCTTGTTTAGGTGACATTCCTGAGCCCACCACAAAAATTCCTTTTGAATGCAAGGTATTATTTGAATGACAGTGTCCAAATCCTGGCAGTGCTGTGTCCACAGATTTTTGAGATACCATTGTAGCTTCCTCATATGCAGTTTGGCATTGGGAAGCACCAGAATACAAGATGCCATGAACCCTAAGGCTTGCAGGACTGTCCTTGCAGTCAGCCCGGACTGAAGAGATAGATGATGGAAGTAACTGGAAAGATTCTTTTGTTTGTCCGGGGTTAAAAAGGCCATCTGGGCTGCTGTATTCAGTCTCACACCCAGAAAGCACATGTCTTGAGAGGGTACTAGACTGGACTTTATTTCCTTCACAGAATACCCTAGGCATCTTAGCACTGCTATGACATATTCCAGATGCTGTAGAAGATCTTCTTTTGCTTGAGCCAGAATCAGGCAGTCGTCCAAGTAAGGATAGATTTGGATTCCTTTTAGCCTGAAGTAAGCTATCACTGGAGCCAGAACCTTTGTGAATACTCTGGGCGCAGTAGATAAGCCAAAGGGCAATGCAGAGAACTGATAATGAGAATTTCCAGCTCGAAAACGCAGATACTTCCTGCAACTTAGTCTTATTGGCACATGAAGGTAAGCTTCCTTGAGATCTAAAGTTACCATCCAGTGATCTTTGCCCAGCAGAGGTAAAAGCTGTTGTAACGTCAACATTTTGAACTTGGGAATGTCCAGATAAGTGTTGAGGATAGATAAATCCAGAATTGGTCTCCACGTGTTCCCCTTCTTTGGTACTAGGAACAGGCGAGAATAAAATCCTAGGCCCCTTTCGGCACAGGAACTGACTGAATGGCCCCTATTTGGAGCAACAGAGAAATTTGCTTGTGAGCCTCTGTTCTTTGAAGAGGAGGAATGTCTGGCATGCCTTTGAAAGGAGGCAAGGTATGGAAATAAAACCTGTAACCGTGGTGAATAATATCCAGAACCC
Organism: Protopterus annectens; assembly: GCF_019279795.1. NCBI lineage: Eukaryota > Metazoa > Chordata > Ceratodontiformes > Protopteridae > Protopterus > Protopterus annectens. Next base: position 1,383,296,060 of record NC_056729.1, read on the forward strand.
ATCTGTCTTGGGTAATTAAATCCCAATTTTCTTTGAAAAGAGACAGCCTTCCTCCCAAAGGTGCTGCCAGGCGAGAACGTACTGGCAGCTGAAAAGGCAGGTCATTGGGTCTGCTTACGAAAGGACTGACCCCTGCCCTCACCAGAAGTCTGAGCAGGGGAACTCCCGTCCTAGGCCTAAAAGAACCTGAGCTCTGCCCCTACCACGCCTAGACCTACCCCTAGACTGGGAATCATAAGGAGGATAAGTCCATCCCTTAGTAGGCCAATTTCTACTAAACTTGGAGGCTGCACCTGCAAAAATCTTTAACAGTTTGCATAGACTTAGCCTTGTCCTCCATTTTCTTCAAAACTGCTTCCACAGGCGAACCAAACAACACATCAGACTGTAAAGGAGCATCCAAAATCCTTGTCTTAACATGCTCAGCTAAATTCTGATCTCTCAGCCAGGCGTGCCTCGAAGAACAGAACCAGTGGCAGCCACCCTGGAGGAGGCCTGCACAGCATCAAAACCACACTGCAAGGAATGTTTACCCACCTGTTCAGACACATGAACTAAATCCTGCAACTCTTTACACTCAATACCTTCAGCCAGAGCATCCACCTTAGATTTCAACTGTGAAAGAAGATAATTCTGATATTTTAACATGTGAAACTGACAATTCAACGCCTCATGGCTAAAGTGGAAGAAGTATACACTTTCTTTCCCCATCTATCCAAAGCCCTTGCCTCTTTATCAGGAGGGACAGGATTTTTAACAACTGAGGCCTTCACACCTTTAGGCCCCTGAGAGACAGTTTCTGGGTCTGCCCTAGGACTCTTAAAAGATACTTATGAGCTTCAGGCACCCTATAATACCTATCCGGTTTAACTGGGGCAGGAGGCAAAGAATCAGGATTCAGGGAAGCCTCTGCAAACACATCTTCCACCACATTCAAAACAGGAGGTATAGCTAAAGGCCTATGCTGGGGTAAAACAAGAATTCCCTAAGCCTTTTCCTGGAATCAGAGAAATCTTGACCTTCCCATTTAAAATGCTCCCTCATGGAATGTAGAGTCTCTGAAAATGAAAAATCCTCAGGAGGAGAAGCAGAATGAGTAGAATCATCCACATCAGAATCAGAATAAGGAGGGTACTCCTGCAAGTCTTCAGAAGACTCAAGCCTCCGAGCATTGCTCAAAACTCTCAAACTCAGGTTCCACCCTAGGCCTCTTATCAGGAGGGGGCATAGAACCCCTAATCATAGTAATCAAATCCTCTGCCATTTTAAGCATATGTTTCTTAGGCAAAGATCCTGAAGCACTAGGAGAAACCCCCACAGAAGCTAAACTTGGCCTGCCCCTCAAAGAAGCCTTGGAAACGGAAGGGGAGGCTCTAATCACCTTAGGAAGAGAGGGAAGAACAGCCACCTGAGAAGCCCCCTCAGCCTGGCCTACTTCCTGAGAGGATACATCCTGTAACAGTAAAGTCTCTCCCTGAGACTCCAAAGAGACACCTGGCAAAACCTCCGGCTCCACTGAGCCTTCCAAAGAACCGACGTCCGGGACTGTCGGTTCCTCCACCCTAGGCTTTGCTGCTTTATCTTTGCGTTTTTTAGCCGAAGCCGGAGCATCCGACGGCATTTTATAATTACAACGCTTCCCAAACACTAACCTGGCACAGTCTAACCTTCTCTTAATAGTGCGTTTGTTAAATCTAGCACAAGAGCGGCATCCAACAACGTCGTGCTCAGGCCCTAAACAAGGTATACACAAAGTATGGTAATCCCTATGAGGTATCTGTTTCCCACAAGAAATACAGTTATTCACTTTTTCTGACATCCGGTTAAATACTGAGGCAAGAAAAAACCAAAATATTCCCCAACGGGGTACTTAGCCAACTTTGATTCGGTCTGAAACTCTGACTTCAGAAACTTTCAGAACGCCAACCTGCACTCGCAAAATTGCTTCTGCATCGGACCATGCGGCAAAAAAGACTGAGGATATGACGTCGGTCATGCGCATTAGTACCCTGACGTACTGACGTCAGTCTAATGCGCCCTGACCGACGTCAGCCATATACTTTGGTATTCGGGCCGACTGGACAGCGGACTACCCAATGGTTAGGACTGCAGCAATGTGGAATGAAGAACATCCTTAAAGAGATTAGATAATTGTAGATGGAATCTCTTCCCTTACCAAAATCTAAGAAATCCCCCTTGGCCCTCACAAATATTCAGCTGAGGTTTCTCCCCTAGTGTCCGGAATAGATGTTAGAAAAGCCTCCGAGGACATGCATGCATCCATGCTTGCTTCCGAAGGGGTCACTGCAGAGGAATCCGAGGCAAGCACTGGATGGTCTCTTCAGGACTTTCACTAGCTTCCAGAAAGATGTCCAGGGGAGGCTGGACAGTAACTGGATCAGGCCTAGCCCCTTTGGTCTTCTTCTTGGAGGACTGCTGACCCTCAGGACAGAACTCAGTTATAGCACCCTGGAGTAACAGCTTAAGTCTTTGGTTCTCAGGGTATATGTATAATAAAGATAAAGCAACTATGAAGGGTCTCTGGGACAAATGCCTGATTCATAGAGCACTGCATACTGTCATGGGAAGTGCCTAAAAAAAAAAAACACACACTGGTTGTGACAGTCTTTATTGGGAATCTTCCTCCCACACTGACATTTTCCCTTCTTGAATGACATGAACACAAGCACAATACAAAAAAGAAGAAGAAATCCCAACTAAGCACTTATCTGAAAATGGCTTGGTAACCAGTGTGGCCAAAAGGCGTTCAGACCAACGTTCAACAGTGGAGTTCTGTCAGCAATGAAAGTTCTGACTGCTTGCATCCATATGTCACCTTTTTGCTCTACGACTTACACAGAGAGCATACAGGTGAAGCACAGCTCTTAAAGGCTTTGGTATACTGGCCGGACATTGGGCAATCCTTGGCAGGAGGTCCCTTATGTAAAGAATACTGCAACAGTGATATGGAAGGACATCCATGGTTCTCTGGGCAGGGGAGAGAGTCACCACAATGATTTTAGGGGATTACTTCTGAATCATCAGAAGTACCCTGAATATTAGTGGAAGAGGTGAAAAAGCATACAGGAGCAACTCCTGTCCAAGGGAGGAAAAAAAAGGCATCCATTTTCTAGGCCTTCTAGCATGCAGTCCTGGAAAAGAATCTTGCCAGCTGACTGTTCAGAAGGGAATCAAAGAGGTCTATATGTGGAATTCCTCACAGGTGATCAAATCTTGGAATACCCCAATCTAGTTTTCATTTGTGAGGGTCTGCTCTTGACCTCCTCAGCCTGACTGCTACACAGTTTTGCACTCACAGAATGTAGGATGCCTCTAGAGTGTAACTATACTATGAAGCTATATTCAAAGCTAACACCGCTAGTCTACAAAGGAGGTACAACCTGGTCCCCCCCCTTGCTTGTTGATGTACCACATGACTGTAGTACTGTCCATGACAACTTGAAGATATCCCGGGAGCAGAGCTGTATGCCTTAATCAGAGCAGGCATCTCCTTGACATTTATGTGCTTGCATCTGTCCTTGATGTTTCACACTCCCTACAATTTTACCCTCCTGAAACTGCTCCCCAAGCAAAATGCGAGGTGTTTGTGGTGACCGACTGCTTTAGAGCAGAGAGAGAGAAGGGTGGACTTGGATTTAAGGATATCTGTTGTCTATGCCATATGATTTCTCTGCTGACAAACATCTGCACTGAGATTTGAAAAGATAAAGGGTGATGGTGCTGTGACAAAAAAAAAATCAGATACCACTGCATCTTTCTCATGTGAAGTTTTGGCAGGGGTATTATGAAAATCATAGATTGCATGAAACCAAAAATCTTGAGGTACTCCCTCGCAGGGACCCAAGTCAGAGTGGAAAACCTTAGAAATAGATATAGACCTATCTTTTTCTGTGGAAGAAATGCTCTTTGAACTGAGATGCCTAGTTAACATCACAGGAACACAATACTGTATGAAGGTCTCAAGAAAGACTCACTGAATGCTCTCTTGGAATCTCAGTTTGTGTGACAGCTCTCTCACCCAAGACAGTGAGAGTCCTAAACTTTGAAAACGACTCTCCAAAGATAAACAAGTCATCTAAAACTTGAAAAAAATGTGGATACCCTGTAGCATGCAATGAGCTATCACTGTTGCTAGACACTCTTGTGAACACTCTCGGTGCAATGGATAGTTCAAAGGGTAAGACCGAGAAAGTACAGTTGTGTACACTTACCATAAATATAGATGTGCGAGTGTATTCACTGTTGCAGTCATTACATTAGGGTAATCTGCTGGCAGGTTGCCCTCAGTCGGCCTGAATTCCAAAGTCTTGGGTCCTGCGTCAGTTGCTGTCTTCTCTTCCATGACGTCAGGTCGTCAGGGGTATAATCTACAAGCAAATACACCACATAGGTTGTAGAAGATAGAGAAGGAAAGATGAACTTCAGAATGACAGGGGGATGGTGGGAGGGTAACCTGGACTGCAACAGTGAATACACTCTAACATCTACATTTATGGTAAGTGTACACAAATGTACTATGTTCTTCGTGTTTCACTGTTGCAGTCATTACATCTGGGTAGAATCCCAAAGCTATGATTGGGAGGCTGGAGCTAAACAGCATTAGGTGCGGCTATAAGGCCCTGCAGTACTGCAGTGGCAAAGCCTGCCCTGGACTTAGAGTAGAGAGGCAAATGGTAATGCTTTGTAAAGGTGTGAACAGAACTCCAAGTAGCAGCCTCTAGAATGTCTTTGATTGGTACTCCCCTTAGAAAGGCTGCTGAAGTAGCTGCATCTCTGGTGGAATGAGACCTAATGCCCTTGGGCACAGGTTTACCATGGTGTAAGTAGCAGAAACGGATGCAGTGGCTTATCCACTTTGAAACTGTCTGCTTTGAAATAGCCTTTCCCTCTGATCCTGCAGCATATGACACTAGTAATTGCGTAGTTTTTCTTAGAGCTTTTGTCCTGCTCAAGTAGAATCTTAGCTGTCTGTGTACATTCAAGGAATGCAGAATTCTCTCCCCCTTGTTCTGCGGGTTTGGATAAAAAGTTGGCAGATGAATTGTTTGGTTAAGAAACCACCTTAGGCATAAAAGTAGGATTTGTCCTCAGAGACTCTCTGTCTGGGTAAAATATGATAAAAGGCTCTACAGCCATGAGGGCCTGTAGCTCTGAAACTCTTCTTGCCAAAGTAATTGCTAGTAGCAGAGCTGTTTTCCATGATAAGAACTTTAGATCAGCGGTAGCAGCTGGTTCAAATGGAGGCAGGGGTGAGCTTTTCCAACACATAATTGAGGTCGCATGCAGGTAATGATAATCTTCTAGGAGACCTTAAATTTTTGGCTCCTCTAAGATACTGCTTTAGTAAAGGATGAGAAAAGATTGGTGGCTCTGTATTGTAATGAGCCGAAATGGCAGAGGCATGGATTCTGATTGATGAAAAAGATAGGCCTTTGTTAAGCATCTCAGTTAAGTATTGTAATATCTGAGGAATATTTGGTTCTGCTGTATCAGTTCCTTGTGCTCGATTCCAAGCACAGAATCTCTTCCATTTGTCAGCATAAGATTTTCTACTACTAGGCCTCCTTGCATCCAAAATGACATCTATCACAGCTTTACTGAGAGTTGTTGTTTGTATGACTACATGATTAGCCATGTTGCCAGGTTCAGAGTCTGTAGTTGATTGTGCAGGATCTGATTTGTTTTGCTGGTACAGTAGTTGTGGTCTTTGAGGCAAGGTCCAAGTTGGGTATTGAGCCAAGTTCATTAGGATTGGGTACCAGTATTGGCGTGGCCAGTCCGGGGCAATTAATATCATCTTTGGCTTCTCTTGTCTGACTTTTAGGAGGACCTTGGGTAGAAGAGGTAGAGGAAGGAAAGTGTAAACTGATAGGTTTTTCCAACTGAAGGATAGGGCGTCCACTTTCCATGCTTGTCTGTGATAAGTCCTTGTGCAGAATCTTTTCAACTGATAATTTTGGGGAGAGGAAAATAGATCTATGTCTGGACTCCCCCATTTCTCTATCATACTGAAGACTTGTGGATTTAGTTTCCACTCGTGAGGATCCATAAGGTTTCTGCTTAAATAGTCTGCCAGAGTGTTTTGTTTTCCTGGCAGGAACTGAGCTTAAAGATGTATTTGGTAGGTCAAAGCTGTGTCCCACAGTGCCATGGCTAATCTGCAAAGGGGGTATGAGTATGTGCCCCCTTGCTTGTTTATATACCACATGACTGTGGTGTTGTCAGTCTTTATCAGTAGTTGTCCTGGATGAAGTAAGTCCTTGAAGGCTGTTAGGGCATTTTGAACAGCTAGCATATCTTTCTGGTTTATATGTAGATGCATTTGCGTTGGTGTCCATAAGCCCTGAACGCATCTTCCTGCCATGTGGGTTCCCCAGGCATAATCTGATGCGTCCTTTGTTAAGGTTTGGCTGGCAGGGGGTAGAGTGAAGGGCAGTCCCATGTTTTGGTGACATGCTTTTGCCCACCACAGAAACTCCTGTTGCAGGCAGGGAATGAGAGGAATCATTGTTTCCAGACTGTGTGAACGTTGACTCCATAAACTTTTTAGGTACCATTGAAGTTTCCTCATATGCATATGGAATTAGCAGGATGCCATGAAGCCCAGAGCCTGCAGAATTTTCCTTTCAGAAGACTGGGATTTTGTTGCCATAAGTTTGAAGTAAGCAGTCAGTTGCCTTTGCTTGTCTTGCGTGAGGTAATCCATCTGGGCAGTTGTATTCAAGCTTGCACCCAGGAATGTTATCTTTTGAGAGGGTACCAGTTGTGATTTATTTTCGTTTATTGTGTACCCTAGGCATGTTAGAAGCCTTTTCACAAACGCCAGGTGTCGAAGAAGAGAGTGTCCTTGTTCTCTGCTTGAATGAGACAGTCGTCCAGGTATGGATATATTTGTATACTTTGTCTGCAAAACGCAATTACTGGTGCAAAGCACTTTGTAAAGACCCTGGGCGCAGTACATAAGCCAAAGGGCAGTGCAGAGAATTGGTAATGCATTAAGCCAGCCTTGAATCTGAGGTATCTTCTGCACGACTGTCTTATTGGAACATGCAGGTATGCCTCTTTTAGGTCTAAAGTCACCAGCCAAGCATTCTTACCCAGCATGGGCAGAAGCTGCTGCAAAGTCAACATTTTGAATTTTGGAATGTCCAGGTATGTGCTCAAAATCGATAAATCCAGCATTGGCCACCAGGCCTCGTCTTTTCTGGGTACCAAGAACAGTCTTCAGTAAAAACCTTGTCCTTTTTCCTGTTTTGGTACTGTCTAAATGGCCCCCATATCCATGAGGGACGTAACCTGTTTCTGTGCCTCTGCCCATTGATTTTTTGGCAGATCTGGCCAACCATTTGCCATTGGCAGAGTGTGGAAATGGAATCTGTATCCCTGTGATGCGATGTTTAGTACCCACTTGTCCTGGGTTATTAAGTACTAATTTTCCTCCTATGGGTGCTGCCAAACGATGTGTGTTTGGTGTAGGCAGAGGGAAGTCATTGGGATTGCTTTCTGTAGGTTTGTGCTTTATCTCCTCCAGATTTGGAGGTGGAAGCGTCCCATTGCTTTAACCTGTATGAATCTTGCGCCTGGTATTTAGAACCCTTAGGGCGCCAGGATTTGCCCCTTTGAGCTCTGTCTGACATAGGAAAGGACCATTTTTTGGTAGGCCAGTGTCTACTGAATCTTGGTGGCTGCACTTGTAAAGTCTTTAACAGTTTGCATAGACTTAGCTTTGTCTTCCATTTTCTTTAAACCTTCTTCCGCCTTAATACCAAACAAAGAATCATGCTGTAAAGGTGCATCTAGCAATTTAGCTTTAACATGATCAGGCAAATTTTGTTCCTTTAACCAGGCATGCTTCCTAATCACAGATACAGTAACTGCGGACCTGCAGGAAGCCTCTAAGGAATCAAAACCACATTGCAAAGTATGCTTTCCAACTTGTTCAGCTGCATGCAATAATTCCTGCAATTCTTTATTTTCTGCACATTCTGAAATCAACATAATTTTCTGTTTCAGCAATCCCATAACATGTTATTGGTACTTAAATATATGAAATTGACAGTTTAAAGCCCTGATTGCCAAGGTTGCAGATGTACAAACCTTTTATTCCCATCTGTCTAGTGCCCTTGAATCTCTGTCAGAGGGAGTAGGATTTTTTGCTGTTAAGGCCTTAACCCCCATTGGACCCTGTGAAATAGATTCAGGATCAGCAGCAGGGTTTCTAAAAAAATTTATGTGAGTCAGGGACCCTGTAATATCTGTCAGGTTTACTGGGAGTTGGAGGCAAGGAGTCAGGGGTCAAGCTTGACTCCAAAAACACATCCTCCACAATGTCTAAAACAGGGGGAATGTCTAAAGGCTTGTTTTGAGGGAGAAGAAGGAAATCCCTGAGCCTCTTTTTTGATTCTGAGAAGTCTTGACTTTCCCAGTGAAAATGCTCCCTCAAAGTATGCAAGGTTTCTCCAAATGAATAATCCTCAGGAGGAGATGCAGATGGAATAGACTCCTCAGCACCAGAATCCTCATAGGGAGGTATAGATAATTCCTGATCAGAAGAGGAATCAGAAGAAAGAGAAACCTGGTCTGAAGATTCATAATCAGTGTCTTGCCTAGGCCTCTTATCTGGAGGGGGATGGGTACCCCTGATCAAGGTAATAAGGTCTTCAGCCATTTTGATCATCTGTTTTTTAGGCATGGAGGCCTGTGCACATGGCTCATGCGTCGGTTTTTTAGTTTTAGAAGTTGCTTTTGTCCTTGGTTTTGCAGCTGTCGTCGGTGTGATACACAAATGTTGAGGTCTGAAAACAACCTCAGAAGCAGGTGCCTGCTCAGCAGCTCCGGACCCATCCAAGGGAGATAAATCTGTCGGTCCAATACCGCGAGTATCTTGCGGCATGCCGGACTCCACATGGGTGTCGGTAGAGGCCTGCGACTCGAAGGTAGCGGGTATCAGGGGCTGCGAAAGCGCCTCACTGAGTACCGGCGAACCAGCGACTGGCTTAGGAGAAGCTTCTTCATCGGTTTTGGATCTTGACTGCCTTTCTCTGTCCTTTTCCTTGCGTTTTTTATGTACTCCGGTAGTCGGATTGCTATCCAACAACATTTCTGGGTAGTTAAATCTGTTTCCAAAATACTTTGATGCAAAAATATACCGACGCTTAACAGTGCATTGGTTAAATCTAGCACAAAACCGACAGCCAGGCACGTTGTGATCAGGGCCTAGGCAAGGAATACAGTATTAAATGGAAACCCTTATGAGGTATCTGCTTCCCACAAGTAATACAATTATTAACTTTTTCTGACATCGGTAAAAAGCAAGAAAAAAGTTTCCCCAATGGGGTACTTAGCTTTTGTGAAGACTTCAGCTCTGAAACTGAAACTTGAATATTTCAGTAGTCGACCGACCGGCACTGGCAAAATGCTTCTGCTTCTGGCACCGCGCGGCAAGAAAGACTGGAGAAAATGGCGCCGGCTGCATGTTTTATACCCCTGACGACCTGACGTCATGGAAGAGAAGACAGCAACAGACGCAGGACCCAAGACTTTGGAATTCAGGCCGACTGAGGGCAACCTGCCAGCAGATTACCCTAATGTAATGACTACAACAGTGAAACATGAAGAACATCTGATAGGATTCAGAAACACAAAATCTTAACAAATGTCTGAAATATGGATAAACAGAGATGCAATAAGCATTTTTTTAAGTCGTGTTACCAGGAAACTTGAATAGGGAAGAACGAGCAAAAGACTGTGAAGTAACAATTTTCAATTTGGGCACTATCGCAAACAGGTATAGGAAAAAAAGATCCAGAACTGGTCTCCCAGCATTTTTTTCTTTGGCACTAGGAACATCCTTAAAAAAAAAACCTTCCGCACCTGGGAAGGAGGAACTGGTTCTCTCAATCCTTAGAACAGCACATGATGAATAAATGGTGGAAACAAAAGATAGTCTGATTTAGAGGATGAGGAATGACCTCCTCGAAAGGAGGAATTTCCTCCCACTGCCATCTGTAACCTTGATGAATGACTTTCAGAAGTCATTTGTCAGAAAAGTACAGTTGTGTACACTTACCATAAATGTAGATGTTCGAGTGTATTCACTGTTGCAGTCATTACATCTGGGTAATCTGCTGGCAGGTTGCCCTCAGTCGGCCTGATTAACAAAGTCTTGGGTCCTGCGTCGGTTGCTGTCCATTCTTGAATGACGTCAGGGGTATAAAACATGCAGCCAACACCATTACAGTTTTTCTTGCCCCAGATGTCAGGTGCCCCCCCAAACGGGGAGCAAAAAAAAAAAAAAAAAAAAAAAAAAAAAATTATATATATATATATATATATATATATATATATATATATATATATATTATTTAAAACACCAAAAAATATACCTCCAATCAGAAGCAAATACACCAAAAAGGCTTTTAAGCATAGTAAAAGACAGGATAGGTATAGTAAGATAAAAACAGGGGGCTGGAGGGTGGGTAACCAGGACTGCAACAGTGAATACACTTGAACATCTACATTTATGGTAAGTGTACACAACTGTACTATATTCTTCGTGTTTCACTGTTACAGTCATTACATTTGAGTAGAATCCCAAAGCTATGGTTGGGAGGATGGATTTATACAGTATTAGGAGCAACTATAAGGCCCTGCAGGACAGCGGTGGCAAAGCCAGCTCTGGATTTGGAGAAGAGAGGTAAATGGTAATGTTTGGTGAACGTATGAACTGAGCTCCATGTAGCAGCTTCTAGAATGTCTCTGGTGGGAACCCCTGTGAGAAAGGCTGCAGAAGTCGATGCAGCCCCGTTGGAATGAGATCTGATCCCATTGGGGATAGGTTTACCATGGCACACATTGCAGAAATGAATACAATAGCTTATCCATTTGGAAACAGTCTGCTCTGAAATAGCCTTTCCCTCTGCCCCTGCAGCAAATGCCAGCAATAGTTGCTCAGATTTTCTTAGAGATTTTGTCATGTTTAAGTAGAATCTAAGTTGTCTGTGTACATCCAATGAATAAAGAATCCACTCACCCTTGTTCTGTGGATTGGGAAAGTAAGTTGGCAGATGAATGGTCTGATTAAGAGCCACACTGGATACCACCTTAGGCATGAAAGATGGATTGGTCCGGAGAGCCACCCTGTCCAGATGAAAAATAATTAAAGGCTCCACTGCCATAAGAACCTGTAATTCTGAAATCCTTCTAGCTGAAGTGAGTGCAAAAAGGAAAGCTGTTTTCCAGGAGAGAAATTTTAGGTCTGCAGTAGCAGCTGGCTCAAAAGGAGGCAGAGCGAGTTTTTCCAAAACAAAATTGAGGTCCCATGCAGGAGTTGGTGCTCTCCTGGGAAGTCTTACATTTTTGGCCCCTCTGATATACTGCTTTAGCAGAGGTTGAGAGAAGAGGGGAGGTTTTGTGTTGTAATGAGCTAAAATGGCAGAGGCATGGATTTTTATGGAAGAAAAAGATAGGACCTTGTGAAGCATCTCAGTTAAGTATTGCAGAATCTGAGGAATATTGGGCATAGCTGTACTTATTCCTTCTGATTGGTTCCAGGCACAGAATCTTTTCCATTTGTCTGCATAAGATTTTCTAGTACTAGGCCTTCTAGCCTCCAAAACGACATCCATCACAGGTTTGCTGAGGGATGCCAAAGGTGAAATAAGTTGATTAGCCACATTGCAAGATTCAAAGTTTGGAGCGGAGTGTGCAGAATTTGGTAGTTCTGCTGAGACAGTAGGTAAGGTGTCTGAGGCAGGTGCCATGGAGGAAGGTGTGACACATTGCGCAGGAGTGGGTACCAGTGTTGGCGAGGCCAGTCTGGAGCAATTAGAATCATTTTTGGTTTGTCCAGTTTGACTTTTAGTAGAACTTTGGAGAGCAGAGGCATAGGGGGAAAAGCACAGACTGATAGGTTTTTCCAGCTAAATGATAGAGCATACACTTTCTAAGCTTTTTGTGATGAATTCTTGTGCAGAATTTGTCCAATTGATAGTTCTGGGGTGAGGCAAAAAGATCTATGTCTGGGCTCCCCCATTTGCGTGTCAACTTGTGGTTCCAGTTTCCATTCGTGTGGGTCCATAAGATTTCTGCTTAGTTCATCTGCCAGAGTATTTAGCTTTCTTGGCAGGAATTGAGCTTGTAGTTGTATTTGATAGGTCAAGGCCATGTTCCACAATCCCATGGCTAGTCTGCAAAGGGGGTAAGAATGTGTGCCCCCCTGCTTGTTTATGTACCTCATAACTGTGGTATTATCTGTCTTTATCAGCAGTTGTCCTGTATGAAGGTAGTCCTTGAAGGCTGTCAGTGCATTCTGTACAGCTAGCATCTCTTTCTAATTGATATGCAGGTGCATTTGATTTGGGCTCCATTTGCCCTGTATGCACTTCCCTGCCAGATGAGCCCCCCAAGCATAGTCTGATGAGTCTGTAGTCAGGGTTTGGGTGGCAGGGGGTGGAGTGAAAGGCAGTCCCTTGTTTTGGTGGCAGGCCTCTGCCCACCATAGGAACTCTAGTTGCAGGTAAGGTATAATAGGAATCATTGTTTCCAGGCTGTGACAATGTTGACTCCATAAACTTTTTAAGTACCACTGAAGTTTCCTCATATGCAGTCTTGCATATGGAATTAGAAGAATGCAGGAGGCCATGAACCCCAAGGCTTGCAGAATTTGTCTTGCAGATAGGAGGGTTTTGTGGCCACCTGTTTGAAGTAAAGTCACCAATTGAATTTGCTTTTCTGGCGTAAGGTAAGTCATCTGGGCAGTTGTATTCAAGCTTGCACCTAGGAATGTAATTTTTTGAGAGGGTACCAGTTGTGATTTATTTTCGTTTATGATGTACCCTAGACAAGTTAGAACCCTTTTTACGAACGCCAGATGCTTTAGAAGAATGTCCTTGTTTTCTGCCTGAATTAGACAATCGTCCAGGTATGGATATATTTGAATATTTCTTTGCCTGCAAAATGCAATTACTGGTGCCAGGCACTTTGTGAAGACCCTGGGCGCAGTAGATAAGCCAAAGGGCAGTGCAGAGAACTGGTAATGCAAGTAGCCTGCTTTGAAGCGAAGGTATCTTCTGCAAGATTCCCTGATTGGGATATGCAGGTAAGCCACTTTTAAGTCTAGAGTTATCAACCAGGCATCATTGCCTAGCATAGGTAGTAACTGTTGAAGAGTCAACATCTTGAATTTTGGAATGTCCAGAAATGTGTTTAGAGTGGACAAGTCTAGAATTGGATGCCATGATTTGTCTTTTCTGGGTACCAGGAAAAGTCTTGAATATAAACCTTGTCCATTTTCAACTTCTGGTACTGGCTGAATAGCCCCCATGTTCATAAGGGACATAACTTGTTTCTGGGCCTCTGCCCACTGATTTGGGGGCAGATCTGGACATCAGTTTGGGATTGGCAATGTGTGGAAATGAAATCTGAATCCCCGGGATACTATATTTAAAACCCATTTGTCCTGGGTAATGAGTTGCCAGTTTCATGCATGAAGTGCCAGTTTTCCCCCCAAAGGGGCAGATAAAAAGGTAAGTGCTTGGTGATTGTAGGGGGAAGTCATTGAGACTGTTTACCATAGGGAGGTGCCTTGCTGCTTCCAGATTTGGAGGTGGAGGCACCCCATTGTCTTGATCTAAAAGTTCCTTGTGACTAAAACATGGAGCCTTTGGAAGGTCTTGATTTGACTTGAGCGGATCTCGAGGGGACTGGAAAGGACCAGTTTTTAGTAGGCCAGTGCCTACTAAATCTTGGAGGTTGCACTTGTAAGAAATCGTTCACAGTTTGCATAGATTTAGCTTTATCTTCCATCTTTTTTAACACTTCTTCAGCCTTATTACCAAAGAGACAGTCCTGTTGCAAAGGAGCATCCAACAGTTTTGCTTTAACATGGTCAGAGAGAGTTTGCTCTTTGAGCCAAGCATGCCTTCTTAGCACAGATCCAGTTACAGCAGCCCTGCAAGAGGCCTCCAAGGAATCAAAACCACATTGCAAAGTATGTTTTCCAACTTGTTCAGCTGAATGTAATAAATCCTGCAAATCTTTATTTTCCCCACAGTCAGAGATTAACATAATTTTCTGTTTAAGTAGTCCCATGATATGCTGTTGATATTTAAGCATATGAAATTGACAGTTTAAAGCCCTGATTGCCAAGGTTGCAGACGTGTAAACCTTCTTACCCCATCTATCCAGTGCCCTGGAATCTCTGTCGGAAGGGGTAGGATTTTTAGCAGTAGAGGCCTTAATGCCCTTGGGACCCTGAGAGATGGTTTCAGGATCAGCAGTAGGGTTTTTGAAAAGGAATTTGTGGGAGTCAGGAACCCTGTAGTATCTGTCTGGCTTACTAGGAGCTGGAGGCAGAGAATCAGGAGTCATGCTAGATTCTGAAAAAACATCATCAACAATGTCTACAACAGGAGGTATAGCCAAAGGCCTATGCTGAGGAAGAAGAAGAAAATCTCTAAGTCTCTTTTTAGATTCAGAGAAATCCTGACTTTCCCAGTGGAAGTGTTCCTTTAAAGCATGTAAAGTTTCTCCAAAAGAGAAATCCTCAGAGGGAGAAGCAGAAGGGATGTAATCTTCTGCGTCAGAGTCCTCATAAGTAGGTATAGATAAATCCTGATCAGAAGAAATAGAAACCTGATCTGAGGATTCATAGTCAATGCCTTGCCTAGGCCTCTTAACAGGAGGGGGATGGCTACCACTAATCAAGGTAATTAAATCTTCAGCCATTTTGATAATTTGTTTTTAGGCATTGTGGCCTGCACACGTGGCCCAAGCATCATTTTTTTTAGACATAGAAGTAAATTTTGGCCTTAGTTTTGAAGATGGCATTGGTTTAACATACACATCTTTAGGCCTGAAAACACCCTCAGAAGCTGGTGCCTGCACAGTGGCTCCGGACCCATCTAAGGTAAAGACATCTGCGGGTTCAATACTTAAAGCATCTCGCGGCATACTGGACTCCAAATGGGTCTCAGTAGAGGCCTGTGAATCAAAAGTAGTGGGTATCAGGGGCTGCGAAAGCACCTCACTGAGTAACGGCGATCCGGCAACTGGCTTAGGAGAAGCGTCATCGTTGGTTTTGGACCTCGATGGTCTATCTCTGACGTTTTCTTTGCGTTTTTTAGGTATTCCGGTAGTCGGACTGTTAACCGACGACATTTCTGAATAGTTAAATCTTGAGCCAAAATATTTAGAAGCAAAAATATACCGACGCTTAATAGTGCGTTGATTAAATTTAGCACAAAACTGATAGCAAGACACGTTGTGGTCAGAGCCTAGGCAAGGAATACAGTACAAATGAAAATCCTTATGAGGTATTTGCTTCCCACAAGTAATGCAATTATTAACTTTTATTGACATCGGTAAGGAGCAAGAAAAAGTTTCCCCAACGGGGTACTTCGCTTTTAGTTGAAGACTTCGGTACTGAAACTCGAAAATGACAATTTCAGAGGTCGGCCGACCGGCACTTGCGAACTGCTTCTGCTTCGGGCACCGCGCAGCAAGAAAGACTGATGTAATGGCGTTGGCTGCATGTTTTATACCCCTGATGACCTGACGTCATGGTAGAAGGGACAGCAACCGACACAGGTCCCAAGACTTTGTTAATCAGGCAGACTGAGGGCAACCTGCTAGCAGATTACCCAAATGCAATGACTGCAACAGTGAAACACGAAGAACATCATAAACATTTCAACAAAATGCAAGTTAAAGGTCATGCTGCTAAATGCTAGGAGTCTAAACACGAAACTACACTCATTGCAAGCGTTCTTAACCCTGGAAGATGCTGACATCTATGCAGTCACAGAAACCTGGTTCAAAGCTGGGGAGAGCTCCCCAGCTTTACCTGGTTGTTACTCATCCTATCATACACAAAGACCCCAAACTGTGGGCAGTAAACCCAAAGGAGGTGTAATTTCAATATACAATAAAGACATACACACCTCCAGGCTGGTCAAACAGAATGACACACAGGAGACACTCCAGCTGCACTTAAGCATTGACAAGACCCCTATTTAAATCATAGCTAGTTACCAGCCCCCAAATCTGACTCAAGATGCCCAATGCTCTTATCTGGACCTCTTCAAATCTATCAAGATTCAATCAATTACTGTGATCCTGGGCAACTAACTACCCAAACATAGATTCGAAGAACTACTCATGCCAGAATACAAATGCCCAGAGATTCCTCGATTTTGTCAATGCAAACGCCTTGGAAAGTACAGTTGTGTACACTTACCATAAATGTAGATGTTCGAGTGTATTCACTGTTGCAGTCATCACATTTGGGGTTATTTGCTTGCAGTAGCCCTCAGTCAGCCTGATTAACAAAGTCTTGGGTCCTGCGTCGGTTGCTGTCCTTTCTTCCATGACATCAGGGGTATAAAACATGCAGCCGATGCCATTACATCAGTTTTTCTTGCCCCCGATGTCAGGTGCCCCTCTAAAGGGAAGCAATTAAATCTATAAATATACAAGGTTATACCTCCAACACAAAAGCAAATATACCAAAAGGCTTTTGAGCAGAGTAGAGTAGAGTAAAGGTAGAGCCCAAAGAAGAAAGGGGGCTGGAGGGAGGGTAACCAGAACTGCAACAGTGAATACACTCGAACATCTACATTTATGGTAAGTGTACACAACTGTACTATGTTCTTCGTGTTTCACTGTTGCAGTCATCACATTTGGGTAGATTCCCAAAGCTAAGGATGGGAGAAGGATTTTAGATAGCATTAGGTCCAGCGATAAGGCCCTGCAAGACTGCAGTGGCAAAGCCAGCTCTGGATTTAAAGAAAATTGGCAGGTGGTAATGTTTGGTGAAAGTATGTACTGAACTCGAGGTAGCAGCTTCTAGGATGTCCCTGGTAGGGATGCCTCTGAAAAAGGCTGTAGAGGTAGATGCAGCTCTGGTTGAGTGGGGTCTGGTCCCCTGTGGGATAGGTTTTCCACGGTGCTTGTAGCAGAAATGAATGCAACTGCCTATCCATTTGGAAATGGTTTGCTTTGAAATTGCCTTCCCCTCTGCTCCTGCAGCGAAAGCCACCGACAGTTGGTCAGATTTCCTTTGAGGTTTAGTCCTGCCCAAATAGAATCTAAGTTGTCTGTGCACATCTAAGGAGTGCAGTATCTGTTCCCCTTTGTTCTGTGGGTTAGGAAAGAAGGTTGGCAAATGAATGGATTAATTAAGGGCCACACTGGATACCACCTTGGGTATGAAGGAGGGATTGGTCCTGAGGGACACCATGTCCGCATGAAAGATGATGAAAGGCTCCACTGCCATGACGGCCTGTAATTCAGATACCCTACTTGCAGAAGTGATTGCTAAAAGGAAAGCTGTTTTTCAAGAGAGGAATTTTAAATCCACAGTGGCAGCTGGCACGAAAGGAGAAAGGGTGAGCTTTTCCGGTTCAAAGTTAAGGTCCCAGGTTGGAGTTGGGGCTCTCCTGGGTGGTCACAGATGTTTGGCTCCTCTGAGGGACTGCTTAAGCAGTGGATGAGAGAAGAGGGGAGGTTCTGTGTTATAATGAGATGAAATGGCTGAGGTGTGAATTTTGATGGAGGAGAAAGACAGGCCCTTGTGAAGCATCTCAGTTAAGTATTGTAAAATCTGAGGTAAATTGGGCACTGCTGTGCGCTCATCCCTTGAGATTGGTTCCAGGCACAGAATCTTTTCCATTTTTCAGCATAAGATTTTCTAGTACTAGGCCTCCTTCCCTCTAAAATGATATCCATCACTGGTTTGCTGAGGGATGGTAAAGGCGAGATCAGGTAATTAGCCAGGCTGCTAGGTTCACTGTATGAAGCTGATGGTGCAGAATCTGGTTCTCCTGCTGAGAGAATAGGGTAGGAGTCTGTCGCAGGTGCCATGGGACCAACAGTGACACACTGCGCAAGAGGGGGTACCAGTGTTGGCGTGGCCAGTCTGGTGCAATCAAAATCATCCGTGGTTTGTCTTGTTTGATCTTTAGTAGTACTTTGGAGAGCAGAGGCAGAGGAGGAAAGGCAGAAACTATACTTAAAGCATCTTGCGGCATACCGGACTCTGAATGGGTCTGAGTAGAGGCCTGCGAATCAGAAGTAGTGGGTATCAGGGGCTGCGAAAGCACCTCAGTGAGTACCGGCGAACTGCCGACTGGCTTATGAGAAGCGTCGTTGGCAGCTTTGGACCTAGGCGGCCTGTCTCTGTCTTTATCTTTGCGTTTTTTCAGAATTCCGGTAGTCGGATGGCTTACCGATGACATTTCTGGATAATTGAACTGAGAATCGAAATATTTACAGGTGAAAATATACTGATGACCGATTAAATAAAGGACAAAACCGACAGCAAGGTACGTTGTGGTCAGGGCCTAGGCAAGGAATACAGTACAAATGAAAATCTTTGCGAGGTATTTGCTTTCCACAAGAAATGCATTTATTAACTTTTACTGACATCGGTAAGAAGCAAGAAAAAGTTTCCCCAATGGGGTACTTAGCTTTAGTTGAAGACTTCGGTTCTGAAACTCAAAAACGAAAATTTTAGGAGTCGGCCGACCGGCACTTGCGAACTGCTTTTGCTTCGGGCACCACACGGCAAGAAAGACTGATGTAATGGCGTCGGCTGCATGTTTTATACCCCTGACGTCATGGAAGAAGGGACAGCAACTGATGCAGGATCCAAGACTTTGTTAATCAGGCCGACTGAGGGCTACTGCAAGCAGATAACCCCAAATGTGATGACTGCAACGGTGAAACACAAAGAACATCAACTAATGGTTACCACAACAAGAGGTGATAATATCTTGAGCTTGGTATTAACCAACATGAGTAACCACTGCAGCATCCCTACAGTATTATCTTCCCTGGTAAGATACTACCATAAAGCGGTCACTTTTGAAGTCACCATCTCCCCCGATTCCCCCCCCCCCTCTAACTAGGGTCAAACAAAAAAAACTTCTCCAAAGCTGATTACAGCCTCCTGAAGATGGTATAAACAGCTTCACAGCCTGCTCCCCCTCTGTAGGAACTGGCACCAATATCCAAAACTACACCAAAGCACTATATGAGCATTTACATAGATGCATAGGATCAGGAATACCCGACAGGCCTAAATCATCCTCCGCAGGGAAGAGTTAACTAGTCTGGTGGACATCTGCAATAAATAAACTCTATAACAAAAGAAAAAGATTGCTGTCAAGGACCAATGAGGAACCGGTGCCCAGTTGGAAGCACTCTCTCCTTAGCTTGAACAAGCACATAAGACCACTAGTGAAATCCTCCAAAGGAAACTTAGCGAGTCAAATTGGCCACATCTACTAGAGGGAATCATAAGGCCTTCTTCACATACATCCACAATCTCAAAGAAGTACCCTGATGTGCTCAGAAATGGTGGTCAAGGACACCACATAAACAAATGCAGTAGCTATAGCAAACTTGCTATCTGACAGATTCAAGGAAAACTTCACCCCTCTGTCCCCCATCAGTAAATCAGGACAGCCCCAGTACCTTCCCCCTTACCTCTAGGGAACAGGTCATCACTGCTCTCTCAAAGGCAAAAAAATACAGCCTCCATGGGACCCGATAACATCCCAGGCTGCATCCTACATGAACTCAGGCAGGAACTAAAGCACCATTAGGCGCCCTATTCAACCAAAGCTGGGACACCAGCTTCATCCCAGTTGAGTGGAGGACAGCCACTGTCATACCTTTGCACAAAGGTGGAGCATCCACCGATCCAGGAAATTATACACCCATCAGCCTAACTAGCCTGATCTGCAAGGCCATGGAATGGATCATGGACCTTATTAACAAGGACAATGGCAACCTCCAAACACTCAATAAAATGTAGTTTGGCATTGTGAAGTGGAGGTCATGTCTATTAAATTTGGTCAGCTTCTTTGAGACAGTCACCAAAGCCATGGATGAGGGGAAGACAGTTTACACCACCTACACTGACTTGGCCAAAGCCTTTGACACTATTCCTCACTCTGGCATAACAGATAAACTCTCTCAACTAGGCATCAATTCGTATGTTACCAGATGGGTAGCAAACTGGCTCACTGATAGAACCCACCTAGTCAAAATAGGGGAAACCACCTCAAGCAGTAGATCCATAATGAGCAGCATACCCCAGGGTTCGGTCTTTGGGCCTCTTATTTGGGATATACTTTTCTGAGGTGCAGGCCCAACTGACCAAGCTTGCAGACGACTGCAAGCTAGATGTCTTCATCAATTCCCCTAGTGATGTGGATATCCTCAAAGAAGGTCTCACCCAAACAGATGACTGGTACCAGAAACATGGCCTCAAGCTGAAAACCAAAAAATGCATCATCATTCCCTTTGGGGAGAGTGACATCCCCACAAATTATTATATTAATAACAACGTCCTAAGCACACAATCAGTCATGAGGGATTTTGGCACCCAGGTTGATAGCAACCTGACTTTTGACCACTGTTTTGCTTCAGTTGTATGGAAAGCTTTCTACATGGCCTACCTCATAAGTAAGGGTATCTCATCCAGTGACAAGGAAGTCATAACATCCCTGTATTCTTCCCTTATAAGGCCCATTATTGAGTACAATGCATGCAGCAGCTGGACAGACCAGAGAGGTTCCTCACCAGGAGAATCCAGGGCCGCAAACATCTACCATCTACTCAGTTTCATACAGACTCCTCAGAGGTGACCTCTGTCTGGCATACAAGGTGATCTCGGACCCTGCCTTGATGGGATTGTTGCATATCTGCAAGTCAAGCTCCACTCAAGTACCCTGCACACGCAATCTCAACCTGGTCTGTCACATCAATAGGACTTGTTGGCGGGATAGATTTGCGTCCCAGAGACTTCCCCAGCTGTGGAATAGACTCCCTTCTCCATGTCAAGCAGAATACCTCATTACCTCTTTTTAAGTGCAACCTGGATAACTGGATGGGAAACAGAAAATACACTCCTCGGATTCCATCTGTGTCCCTGCTGCACAGGGGCATCAGGTGCCAACTTGGCTAAACTCTTGGCTAGGCTTATAACAGCCTAGTAACTTCCTATGATCACCTTGTGCATGGCCAGCCACAGACCTTTAATATCAGATTTTAAAGTTTGAAAAGTACATGTCAAACAGAAGTGGACTCAAAACAGAGTCCAGGAGTACACCACTGGTTTCAAGTCTATTTGAGGAAAGTGTGCCATCAACTCTAACACAAAGATGTGTATTAGTAAGCAAGATGGGAATCCAACAGGCTACACACAGAATTAAATAAAGTTTGGACAGTTTAAGATGTCAGAGTTTGGTACAGTGTTAAAAACCTTAACTAAATGAAAGTAAGCAGTGTACATGGAGTTATCCTCATCTAGTGATTATGTGACTCCTTCAAATAAGTCTGTTAGTTTAATAGGTATGCTCTACCTTTTACAAAGCCAAAAAAGATTACGTCTTACCATAACATTCCATCTGTGTTGTAGATCTTTATTCATTCATTACTGTTAGGACTTCGGTTCCATCCCCTGAACCGACATGGCCATTACCAAGCTCGCGACAGCCAAAAACCCTCAGCTAAGACCTACCCACAATGCCCCTCTCAGTCTCTTCAGATCGAGTTTGCCCATCATTATAGTATAGAAGTAATAATAGTGATAGTAGGAGGCTCTGTCTGAGCAGATACCTTAACTAATAAGGAAATCCTGAAGTCCACCAGGAGTCCAGGCAAGGGGAAGAAGGGTGGGAAGTAATGAATGAATAAAGATCTACAACACAGATGGAACATTATGGTAAGACAGCTTCTTTACCGGATGATGCAAACCTTTATTCATTCTTTACTGTTAGGACCGAGTCCTCAGCTACTCGAGTCCCAGATGGCCCTAAGGAAGGACATTCCTGAGCACCACAGAACCAAAAGATGCTAGTGCCCTGGAGGCCAAATCCAATTTGTAATGAGTGATAAAGGTATGAGGTCTTGCCCAAGTGGCTGCTGCGCACATATCATCCATAAAGGCTCTGGAATGAAAAGTCACTGAAGTAGCCATCGATCTAGTAGAGTGAGCCTTTATTTTGGAAGGTAAGGACACTTTTGTTCTGATGGTAGATAAAAGTAATGGCGTTTCCGAGCCAAGAAGATAGTCATTTTGGAAACAGGCTTACCCAATCTGGGTCCTACAAAGGCCACAAACAATTGATTTGTTTTTCTGAAAGATTTAGTTTTGTCCAAGTAGAAACAAAGTTGCCTATGAACATTGAGGGTATGCAGAAGATATTCCCCACTATTTGAATGGTGAGGAAAGAAAAATGGTAGGTCAACAGATTGATTAATGGAAAACCCAGAAATGACCTTGGGCAAAAAAGAGGGGTCAATACGTAGGGACACACTTTCCCTATGAAAATTCAATTAAGGTCTCTTGACACTCGAGGCCTGCAACTCAGATACTCTTTACGCTGATAAGCGCTACTAGAAGCAGAGTTTTCCAAGACAAAAATTTTATATCACAGGAATTAGAGGGCTTGAGGGAAGGACTTGTTAATGACTGAAGCACCAAAGTCAAGTCCCATGGCTCTATAGGAGGCTTGACCGGAGGTTTAATATGTAATACTGCTTTCATGAAGGTCTTGCACAGTCGGTGTGACATAACAGATGAATTGTCAATTCCACTGAGAAAATTTGCAATAGCTGCTAAATGCACTGTAATTGTCAATGCTGAAGCTCCTGCGTGCAGCAGAGTAGTCAGGTATTGTAGGATCTTCTGAATAGGCATGGAAAAGGGATCTATGTTATGTTCTTTGGCCCATCTACAGAACCTAGTCCACTTATTAGAATAAATTTTTCTGGTGGACTGTTTGTGTGAAGGCAGAAGAATCTCGCGAACAGAGGATGAAATATCAGATAGCCTGACCATCAATGGAAGTGGAGAAAAGTACAGTTTTGTACCTACCATAAATGTAGATGTTCGAGGATCCACATTGCTGCAGTCATAACCTGTGGGTAGTCCGCTGTCCTCGGTCGGCCCGAATACCAAAGTGTTAGGCTGGCTTCGGTCATGGTCGCTCAGAGCTGACGTCAGTACGCAGTAGTACTTAAGCGCATGACCAACGCCATATCCTCAGTCTTTCTTGCCCCAGATGTCAGAAGGCCCAAAAAGGAAAGGCCATAGCCAAAATAGAAAATACCCAACCACCAACATAGAGAAAATAATAATTATCCCAAAAGAAACCCAGCAACCCCAAACTATAGAGGGGAAGAAGGGAGGGAAAATTGGACTGCAGCAATGTGGATCCTCGAACATCTACATTTATGGTAGGTACAAAACTGTACTATGTTCTTCGTCTCACATTGCTGCAGTCATAACCTGTGGGTAGAATCCCAAAGCAAAGGTAAAGGGAGGCTGGCAAACTAAAAAGCATTAGGAGCTGCTAACATGCCCTGTAAAATTGCAGTGGCAAACCCAGCCCTAGACTTGGAATAAAGAGGGAGATGATAATGTTTAGTAAAGGTGTGCACTGAACTCCAAGTAGCTGCCTCCAAAATATCCTTAGTAGCTACCCCTTAAAAGGCAGTAGATGTGGCAGTAGCCCTAGTGGAATGAGGTCTGATCCCAGCAGGAACATCCTTTCCATGATGAGAATAACAAAAAGCAATACAATGGCCAATCCACTTAGAAATAGTTTGCTTTGAAACAGCTTTCCCTTGTGAACCCAAAGCAAAAGAAATAAATAACTGTTGAGTCTGCCTGAACTCTTTAGTTCTGCTCAAATAATAGCGTAACTGCCTGTGAATATCCAAAGAATGCAAGACTTTTCCCCTTTATTTTGGGGATCAGCATAAAAAGTAGGCAAATGAATAGACTGGTTTAAGGCCACATTAGAAATAACTTTAGGCATAAAAGTAGGGTTAGTACGCAAGGACACCCTATCCTTATGGAATATCAGGAAGGGTTCAACTGCCATGAGAGCCTGTAATTCAGATACCCTCCTAGCAGACGTAATGGCCAACAAAAAAGCAGTCTTCCAAGACAAAAACTTCAACTCAGACGTAGCTGCAGGTTCAAAAGGAGGTAAAGTAAGCTTTTCCAACACAAAATTGAGATCCCAGGAAGGAGTAGGAGCTCTACGCGTGGGGGTCTTATGTTTTTGCCCCTCTAAGAAATTGTTTAAACAAAGGGTGAGAAAATAAAGGAGGGTCACAATCATAGTGAGCAGAAATGGCTGCAGCATGAACTTTCACGGAGGAAAAGACAAACCCTTGTCTAGTAATTCAGTAAGGTACTGTAGTGTAAAACTCAAATTAGGCACTGAGACATCAAAGCTCTTTGCTGTGCTCCAAAGAAAAAATCTCCTCCATTTATCAGCATAAACTTTTCTAGTACTAGGCCGCCTGGCTTCCAAAATGACATTCAAAACCTGTTGAGGAAGCTGAGACCCCAGGGTCTAAAACAGAATACGCCAGGCTGTTAGATGCAGGGACTGTACCCTGACATTGAGAAAATGATTGCTTGACTGGGACAACAGGTGAGGAACCGGTGGCAAAGGCCAAGGAGGCTCCTGAACTAAACTCCTCAGCAGAGGATACCAGTGCTGGCGTGGCCAATCTGGTGCTATTAGAATCATGCAAGGCTTGTCCTGCCTGACTTTCAAGAGTACCTTGGGAAGGAGAGGCAGAGGAGGGAAAGCATAGACGTGAAGGTTGTTCCAACTGAAAGATAGAGCATCCACTTTCCAAGCTTTTGGGTGAAACATCTTTGTGCAAAATGTTGGCAGTTGGAAATTTAGTGGAGAAGCGAACAGATCTATGTCTGGAGTTCCCCAAGCCACTGTCAATTGCTGGAATACGTGAGGATCCAATTTCCACTCGTGGGGATCCACAATTTGTCTGCTTAATACATCCGCTAAGGAGTTCTGTGCTCCTGGCAGAAACCGTGCTTGAAGAGTGATGTACAAACTCAGAGCAGTCTCCCACAATATCATAGCCTGTCTGCAAAGAGGGTAAGAATGGGTTCCCCCCTGCTTGTTGATGTACCACATGACTGTTGTGTTGTCTGTTTGAATCAACACCTGTCCTGGTTGAAGTAGGTCCTTGAAAGCCATCAGGGCAAATTGGACTGCTAACATCTCCTTCATGTTGATATGCAAATGCTGTAGTCTGGGAGGCCACGTGTCTTGAATCCATTTCCCATTGAAGTGTGCTCCCCAAGCCAGGTCTGAGGCATCAGTCGTAAAGATCTGACTCGCCTCTGGTCGGGTCACAGAGAGTCCCTTGTTTAGGTGACAATCCTGAGCCCACCACAAGAATTCCTTCTGGATGCAAGGTATTATCTGAATGACAGTGTCCAAATCGTGGCAGTGTTGAGTCCATACACTTTTGAGATACCATTGTAGCTTCCTCATATGCAGTTTGGCATTGGGAAGTACCAGAATGCAAGATGCCATGAACCCCAAGGCTTGAAGGACTGTCCTTGCAGTCAGCCTGGACATTACTGATAATTGCTGGAAGTATAGGTGAAGATTTCTTTGTTTGTCTGGGGTCAAAAAAGCCATCTGAGAGGCTGTATTCAGTCTCACACCCAGAAAGCACATGTCTTGAGAGGGTACTAGACTGGACTTTGTTTCGTTCACAGAATACCCTAGGCACCTTAAAACTGCCATTACATACTGTAGATGTTGAAGTAACTTGTCTTTGTCTTGAGCAAGAATCAGGCAATCGTCCAGATAAGGATAAATTTGTATTCCCCTCAGTCTTAAGTAAGCTATTACAGGAGCCAGAACCTTTGTGAACACCCTGAGCGCAGTAGATAAGCCAAAGGGCAATGCAGAGAACTGATAATGAGAAGTACCAGCCCGAAAACGCAGGAATCTCCTGCAGCTGGGCCTGATAGGAATGTGAAGATAAGCCTCTTTGAGATCCAGAATTACCATCCAGTGATCTTTGCCTAGCAGAGGCAGAAGTTGCTGTAATGTTAACATCTTGAACTTTGGAATGTCTAAGTATGTATTGAGAATGGACAAATCCAGAATTGTACTCCAAGTGTTTCCTTTCTTTGGCACAAGGAATAGGCGAGAATAAAACCCTAGGCCTACTTCTGACGGAGGTACCACCTGGATTGCCCCCATCTGCAAAAGCAAAGAAATTTGTTCGTGAGCCTCCAGCCTTTGCTGAGGAGGTACATCTGGCATGCCCTTGAAAGGAGGAAAAGTGTGAAAATAAAACTTGTAGCCTTGATTTATTATGTCCAACACCCATTTGTCCTGGGTGACCAAATGCCAATTTTGTTTGAAAAGTGCCAACTTTCCTCCTAGAGGAGCTGCCAGACAGGAAGAATCTGGCAGCTGGAGATACAGGTCATTGGGTCTGTTTACGAAAAGGCTGACCCCTGCCCTCACCAGAAGATTGTGCAGGAGAACTCCAAGTCCTAGGTCTGAAAGAACCCTGAGCGTGAGCCCTGCCCCTACCATGTCTAGACCTGCCCTTAGACTGAAAATCCAAAGAAGGGTAAGACCATCCTCTTGCAGGCCAATTCCTGCTAAACGTAGGGGGCTGCACTTGCAAAAATTCCTTAACCGTCTGCATAGACTTAGCTTTGTCTTCCATCTTTTTCAAACCTGACTCCACAGGAGAACCAAAAAGAACTTCAGATTGAAGAGGAGCATCCAAAATTTGAGCTTTAACATGCTCTGACAATTTTTGATCCTTAAGCCAGGCATGTCTACGAATAACTGAACCAGTAGCAGCCACCCTGGAAGAAGCCTGAAGAGCATCGAAGCCACACTGCAAGGAATGCTTACCAACTTGATCTGAAGCATGAACTAAGTCCTGCAATTCCTTACACTCTATACCCTCAGATAAAGCATCTACCTTAGATTTCAACTGACCCAACAGAAAGTTCTGATACTTCAGCATATGAAACTGGCAATTTAAAGCCCTCATAGCTAACGTGGAGGAAGTATACACTTTTTTACCCCACCTATCCAAAGCTCTAGAATCTTTATCCAGAGGAACTGGATTCTTAACTACAGAAGCCCTGACACCCTTAGGCCCTTGAATAATAGTTTCCGGGTCAGCTCTAGGACTCTTATACAAATATTTATGTGCCTCTGGAACTCTGTAATACCTGTCTGGCTTGACAGGGGCAGGGGGTAAAGAATCAGGATTAAGGGAAGCTTCAGAAAAAACATCCTGAACAACATCTAAAACAGGGGGAATAGCCAAAGGCCTATGTTGTGGCAAAAACAAAAATTCCCTAAGCCTCTTACGAGAATCTGAAAAATCCTGACCTTCCCACTTGAAATGCTCCCTCATGGAGTGCAAGGTTTCAGAAAAGGAAAAATCCTCTGGAGGAGAAGCAGAAGGACAGGAATCCTCTGTATCCGAATCAGAATAGGGAGGAAAATCCTGAATATCCTCAGCTGAGGACTCAGAGTACTCTGAGGAATGCTCCAATCCCTCTAAATCTGTCTCCACCCTAGGCCTCTTCTCTGGAGGGGGCATAGAACCCCTGATCAAAGTAATCAAATCCTCTGCCATTTTCAACATATGTTTTTTAGGAACAGAGCCCGAAGAACTAGGGCTGTGGCCTGTACCAGAAAGACCAGGTCTAGCCTTAGCAGGGCCTTTAGTGACTGAAGTAGAAGGCCTATTAACCTTTTGTAAGGATGGAACCACAGAAACTTGAGAAGCCCCCTCGGCCTGACCTAACTCCTGAGAGGCCAACTCCTGTAATAGTAAAGGTTCCCCCTGGGATTCAGCCGAGACCTTGGCTGGATCCACAGATTCAACCGTAGATTCCATAGAACCGGCGTCCGCAACGGACGACTCATCCGGTTTAGACTTTAAAGATTTATCTTTTCGCTTTTTTGCGGTAGCGGGCGTCGGAGGATCCGACGGCATGTTGTAATTACACCGCTTACCGAAAACAAGCCTAGCACAGTCTAATCTGCGTTTTATGGTGTGCTTAGCGCAAAAGCGACACCCGACTATGTCGTGCTCAGGCCCCAAGCAAGGAATACAGAGAGAGTGATAGTCCCTATGAGGTATCTGTTTCCCACAAGAAATACAATTATTAACTTTTTCTGACATCCGGATTAACTGAGGCAAGAAAAGACAAAAATATTCCCCAACGGGGTACTTAGCCCAACTTGGTCTTCGGTCTGAAACTCGAAAAATGAAAATTTCAGAACGCCGAACGGCACTTGCAAACGCTGCTTCTGCTTCGGACCACGCGGCAAGAAAGACTGAGGATATGGAGTCGGTCATGCGCTTAAGTACTACTGCGTACTGACGTCAGCTCTGAGCGACCATGACCGATGCCAGCCTAACACTTTGGTATTCGGGCCGACCGAGGACAGCGGACTACCCACAGGTTATGACTGCAGCAATGTGAGATGAAGAACATCCAAGCTTTGAGCTAGAAGCTGTGGAGATTGGGGTGAATTAGTTCCTCAGGATGAGACAGCAGACCTTGGGATTGATCCAGGATCCATGGGCTGTGAATCAGGTGAGGCCATAGGAAAGGGAACCAGACTTGACGGGGCCAATAAAGGGCAATAAGGATCACTCTGCTTCTCAACCTTTGAGCTTTCTGGAGGAATTTCAGAATGAAGGGAAATGGGGGAAAGGCATACAGCAGACCCGGGGGCCAATCGTGCATCAGAGCATCCCTCGGTGACTCCTCTGAGGAGGGATAAGGGCAAAATAGCTTCTGCATTTGTTGTTTAGGGGAGAAGCAAACAGGTCGCAGCAAAGCCTGCCCCAACGGTGGAAAATCTGATCTGCTATTATAGGATTGAGGGACCACTCGTGAGGCATCAAAATGTTCCTGCTCAGACTGTCCGCAATAAGACTGGAACTCCCGGGAATGTGCGTTGCTATGTGAAAGTGGTTGGAAGCCATCACCCAATACCAAATTCTCATGGCTTCCCGACACAGGGGGTAAGACCTGGTTCCACCTTGTTTGTTGATGCACCAGACGAATGACATGTTGTCCGATTGAATTGCAATGGTCCCGGAAGGAAGGGATGTGTGGAACGCTTGCAACGCTAACAGAACTGCCCTCAATTCCAGGACATTTATGTGCAAATTGGCCTCCATGGGGGACCAGGTGCCTTGGACCATCTTTCCCTGGAAATGCCCCCCCACCCCACAACAGAGAAGCGTCCGTGGTCACCGTGGCCCTGGGCTGAGGAAGCCAGAACGGTCGACACCAAAGACTTGATTCTGGCGTCATCCACCAAAGCATTTGTTTCTTGCAAAGATTTGTAAGGTGTATCATGTGGTTGAGCAGGTGAGTTAAAAATCGACCATTGTGATGAGAGGAGCCACTGCAATAGTCTCACATGCAACCTTGCCAGTAGTACCAAGGTAATGGTTGCTGCTATAGAAGCCCAGTAGTTGTAGTACAAGGCATGCTGGTATAAATGTCTGCGAGAGGAGGACTTGAATCTGGTTTCTTATTTTTGAAAGCCTGTGAGGAGGGAGGGAAGCTTGACATGACATTGTGTTGAAGATCACACCAATGAATTCCAGTGCTCTTGATGGAGACATGTACAAATCGTGATACCTAGGCGAAGAGCAAGGCCTTGAGTGTAAGAGACTGAGAATGAGAAGATTCCTGGACGTGTCAGTAAGGAGCCAATTGTTTAGATATGGAACCACCCAGAATCCTTGTAGTCAGACATGAACTACTACGACTGCAATGCATTTGGTGAACACTCTGGGGGCTGTCGAGAGACCAAAGGGCAGTACCCTGAACTGATAATGATTGATTCCCAGCCGGAAGTGGTAAACTCCGGGAGCGTTTGTCCATCTTTATGTGGTAATACGCGTCCTGGAGGTCTATACAGCACATCCAGTTGTCCTTCCCCAGAAAGGGGAGAATGGACTGTACCGTGACCATCCAGAATTTTTGAGGTTTGATGAATTTGTTTAGTAAACTGAGATCCAGGAGTGGTCTCCAGTCCCCTGTATTTTTTGGCACTAAAAAGAACCTCGAGTAAAAGCCGGATCCTCTTTGGTCTGGTGGGACTGGTTGGATGACTCTTTCTTAGCAGCTTTTCGATTTCTAAGGCTGCGACCTCCCTCTGACCAGGTGGGATGTCGAGGATTCATTTCACAGGTCTGGGGGTGAGGTTGAAAGGGATATGATAGCCTCTGGATATTATCCTCTGCACCGATGCATTCATTATGAGTTGCCAGGCCTGTAGGTGCAGGGAAAATCGACCACCAACTGCTTTCAGAGGAAAGCAATTGGGCCGCTGTTCAGGAGCACTGGAAGGGTCTTCCAGAGAAGAAATCTCTAGTGCCCTGGTTACGCGGGCCCCCTCTGCCCCAGGGGGATTGCTCGTCACAAGTGTCACGAAAAGATCCTTGGGACTTCTTGAACTGCAATTTTCCTCCCCTCCGATTCCTGGAGTAGGATGTCTGGGGGGTGTGGAAAAACATATGCCCACAGCAGACAAGGTCTTTCCATCCTTCTTACTATGTGAACGTGTCTCTCTTACTTTGGGACCAAAAAGGGAAAATTCGTCAACAGGTGTGTTGACAAAGGAAGATTTAAAGGGGTCCGTGAAGTCACACAAAAGCATCCAAGCATGTCGTCTCATAATGATGCCCGATGCAGCTGCTCGAGCTGCCCCCTCAATAGTGTGAGAAATCAAGCGCATCGAGGAGTTCGAGATTGATTCCAAGGTAGCCAGCTGAGAGGCAATGGTATCAGGCACCTTCTCAGGCAAGTACCTCTGCCAAAGAGGCAGACATTTCAGAAATTAGATCTCTTTGGAGGAGAGTAAAGTGTGCCAAGTAATTCAGCAACCGGATGGCAAAGGTCACTGAAGCGTAGGTCCGCTTCCCCAGTCTGTCCATAGCCTGAGATTCCCTGTTCGGGTGATGAACAGTGGAATTATCTTCCACCAGTTCCTTCTTGGTGGCCGCCGCCACAACCATGGAATCGACTACCAGTTGTCTGGACCAACTGGGTTGGTCTTCTGGGGTGGACAAAATTTTATCTGGCCTCCAGGATACGAGTTCTGTGTTGTCTGGGGCCTTCCAGGCACTCTGCACAATAAGTCGAATGAGCTCACCTGCAGGTGGGGTCACCCAGGAAGTAGATGGCCGAGCACAGAAAGCCTGCAAGAACACAGATTCCTCCAAAGAAGGGTTGGAGGACTTCTAGTCTCCCCTCTGCTTGAGAATCTCAAGAATGTCTCCAAATGACACGTGTTCCGGGGAGACCATGGGGACCCTTCTCCCTCATCGCAATTGGTGTCTTCAGTGATGGATTCCTCAGGGGAATCAAGATGCTTACTCTTGCAAAGTTTCTTCCCAGGTGGCTCCCCAGTGGGATCTTCCGAGGAGGACTCCGGAGAGAGGGTTCCCTTGGAGGGCAAGCTTTGCGGCTCCTGTGCTCAAGGTTCCAGAGTAGGAAGGTGAGACAGCTGCAAGCTAGGGGGGGGGGGGGTTCTGGTTCCGATGCTAGTGGTGTCAACTGCAATCCTGTTGAAGCAAGGACCCTCTCCATTACCTGGAAAGTAGGCCCACCCGAGGAGGGATGGGAGCCCGGAACCGAGAAGGACGACCTCTAAACCGGGGTCACACCCCGGCCAGAGGAGCCTGCCTCCAGGTGAGGAGCTCCGAGGGGACTGGCAGCTGCCAGGAGAGCCGTGGCCGGAGATGGCGCCACAGAAAAAAAAAATCGGCGCTGAACTAGGTGCCACAGTGCTGGGATGGCCATCGGTACTGAAGTCTCTGAAACCTGGGTGGTGGTCGGAGGAGGATAGACAGGAGAATACGCCGTGAAAGCTTCCACTCCAAGGGGGAGGGAATACCCGGTCTGGGTGGTTAATCCTCTAACTGCCAGAAGCTGGTCTACAACCCTCACTACATACTGTTATGAAAGACTCCTAGTGGATCTGAAGGACGCTGCCGATGGGTAGTCTGGTCTCTCAAGAAAGGGACTAAATAGCTGTCCCAAAACGGTGTCATAAGAAGGAGAATATCTAGTCCTTGGAAGGTGCTCGATCTTCAGAACTGAATGAGTCATTAACAGAGGAGCCGTGTAAGACATCGGCACAGTGGCCGGGGAAGGTATCGATGCAAGTATGGTAGTCGGGCCTGTGTCACAAACAAGGTCGGCACTGTGGGAGAAGGTGCAGAGGTTGGTACAGTGGAAGAAGTCCGAGTCAAAATCAAAGGCGGCACTGAGGGAGAAGACAAGGACCCTGGTGCCGAAGTTGTCTGTGCCGATGGTGAGGGAGAAGCCTGGTGTCGACTCAGTTCTGAGGAGGACGGGGATGTTGGAACCTATGAACGTCTTTATGCTTAGCATATGGCAAGACCTCTGTCCCAGAAAGAGCCTCTGCAAAGGGTGAGTTTAACATACCCTTAAGGATAAGTTTGTTCTTGCGTTCAGCCAATATACGGTTGCTGAAGCTAGAACAAATGTCGCAAGAAACATTAAGGTGGTCAACGCCCAAACAGTAAACACACCGGGTGTGAACGTCAGAATTGGACAACTTACACCCACACTTATCACACTGTTTGAAACCAAGCTTGGCCTTATCCGCCATAATACAAACTATAACCACACTACCACACAACAAATTAAATAACGAACAACAAGACAGATACAGATAAAGAAAGAGTACCAATAATGGTACTGAGAAATACCAAAGGTAAGAGAGGGGCCTACTAAGGCAGGGAGAGAGGGGGTAGTACAACCGATGGTACGAAGAACTACCAAAGGTAGTGGGTAGGGCTTAGTCAGGAAAGAATAAAGCAGAGATAGGAAAAGACTAGAGATGACAAGAAAAACTGTCTTACAACACTTTAGAATCGAGAAAAAAACATAAAGCCAACACTTAGCTGAGAGAAGGCTTGGCACGTCTGACGAGGAACACGGCAAACGAGATCTGGAGAGACTATGAGGGGGGCATTGTGGGTAGGTCTTAGCTGAGAGTTTTTAGCTGGCGCAAGTTTAGTAACGGCCATGTCGGTTCTGAGGAGGGAACCAAAGTCCTAACAGTAAGGAATGAATAAAGATTTACAACATCAGATACTGTTTTAGGGTTTAGGGACTCTAGGTTCCTATGTACCCATTTATGAGGTCCATGACAACACAGCTCAGCCTACAGTTGCCAGGGTCTGTGATGGGGTCTCCCTTTTGGAGGATACTACCACAACTGTTATCCAAGCTTCTCGTACACATCCAGTGGAAAAAAAAGTGGTTGAACAGTTTAAGTAGGTCTGAAAGGGGTAATTCATACTGAACAGAAAACAGCTTAGTATGTTACATGGACCCACACAGACAGTTCTGTTTACTCTGGAGAGTGATTTTTAGTATTTGCTCAGAGGTAATTAGTGGGGCCTTACTGATGGGATAACTTTGTACTGGGAAGGTTAGAGGTAACAGAAGAGAAGAGCTGGGGTGGAATTTATCTCCAAGGATGTCAGCTATATCCTCAAGGTCTGAGTGGGGGATGTCATAATAGGTTCATAGATCAATACTAAGCTAACTGCCCTTGTAGACCATTTTAAGCTTAGGCAATTACCCCATGTGAGAATCAAACCTTGCACCTTGTGTCTGTAAGGTAAGCACCTTAACCATTATGCCAACCTCCCACCCTCCAATAAAGCCTACAGCACCTGGTATTCTCAGGCGGTCTCCCATCCAAGTACTAACCAGGCCCGACCCTGCTTAGCTTCTCAGATCAAACGAGATTGGGCGCATTCAGGTTGGTATGGCCGTAGGAATGGTGTAATGCTGAGTATCAGTTCTGGGGTTATTTATTAACTTATTTATGTTTGTTTGTTGTTTACTGGGAATGTCTAACTGAGCCATGCCAAGACCCCCTTTCAATGAAGGCCAAAGAAGAAAAGCTCCAAAAATACACAATACATACAAAACGACATTACATACATGAAAAAGTACAGTTGTGTACACTTACCATAAATGTAGATGTATGTGTGTGTGTGTGTGTGTGTGTGTGTATGTATATATATATATATATATATATATATATATATATATATATATATATATATAGATTGCATGTATATACACACACACACATATATATATATATATATATATATATATATATATATATATATACACAAACATGCATCAACATAAACCTTCCTCTACAAGCAAATACACCACATAGGTTGCAGAATATAGAGAAGGAAAGATAAACTCCAGAATGAAAGGGGGATGGTGGGAGGGTAACCTGGACTGCAACAGTGAATACACTCAAACATCTACATTTATGGTAAGTGTACACAACTGTACTATGTTCTTCGTGTTTCACTGCCGCAGTCATTACATTTGGGTAGAATCCCAAAGCTATGGTTGGGAGGCTGAAGCTAAACAGCATTAGGTGCGGCTATAAGGCCCTGCAGAACTGCAGTGGCAAAGCCTGCCCTGGACTAGAGTAGAGAGGCAAATGATAATGCTTTGTAAAGGTGTGAACAGAACTCCAAGTAGCAGCCTCTAGAATGTCCTTGGTTGGTACTCCTCTGAGAAAGGCTGCTGAAGTAGCTGCAGCTCTGGTGGAATGAGACCTAATGCCCTTGGGCACAGGTTTACCATGGTGTAAGTAGCAGAAACGAATGCAGTGGCTTATCCACTTTGAAATAGTCTGCTTTGAAATTGCCTTTCCTTCAAATCCTGCAGCATATGTCACTAGTAATTGCTCAGTTTTTCTTAGAGCTTTAGTCATGCTCAAGTAGAATCTTAGCTGTCTGTGCACATCCAAGAAATGCAGAATTCTCTCCCCCTTGTTCTGCAGATTTGGATAAAAGGTTGGCAGATGAATAGTTTGGTTAAGAGCCACACTGGAAACCACCTTAGGCATAAATGTAGGATTTGTCTTCAGAGACACCCTGTCTGGGTGAAATATGATAAAAGGCTCTACAGCCATGAGGGCCTGTAGCTCTGAAGCTCTGAAACTCTTCTTGCTGAAGTAACTGCTAGTAGCAGGGCTGTTTTCCATGATTTATATCAGCGGTAGCAGCTGGTTCAAATGGAGGCAGGGTGAGCTTTTCCAACACATAACTGAGGTCCCATGCAGGTAATGGTAATCTTCTAGGAGGCCTTAAATTTGTGGGTCCTCTAAGATACTGCTTTAGTAAAGGATGAGAAAAGATTGGTGGCTCTGTATTGTAATGAGCCGAAGTGGCAGAGGCATGGATTTTAATTGATGAGAAAGGTAGGCCTTTGTCAAGCATGTCAGTCAAGTTTTGTAATATCGGAGGAGTATTTGGTTCTGCTGTATCAGTTCCTTGTGCTTGATTCCAAGCACAGAATCTCTTCCATTTATCAGCATAAGATTTTCTAGTACTAGGCCTTCTGGCTTTCAAAATGACATCCATCACAGCTTTACTGAGAGGTGTTGTTTGTATAACTACATGATCAGCCATGCTGCCAGGTTCAGTGTCTGGAGCTGATTGTGCAGGATCTGATTGTTTTGCTGGGAAAGTAGTTGAGGTCTTTGAGGTAAGGTCCAAGCTGGGTATTGAGACAAGTTCCTTAAGACTGGGTACCAGTACTGACGTGGCCAGCCCGGGCAATTAGTATCATCTTTGGTTTCTCTTGTCTTACTTTTAGGAGGACCTTGAGAAGAAGAGGCAGAGGAGGAAAGGCGTAAACTGATAGGTTTTTCCAACTGAAGGATAGGGCGTCCACTTTCCATGCTTGTCTGTGATAAGTTCTTGTGCAGAATCTTTTTCAATTGATAATTTTGAGGCGAGGCAAATAGATCTATGTCTGGACTCCCCCATTTCTTTGTTATCATGCTGACGACTTGTGGATCTAGTTTCCACTTGTGAGGATCCATAAGGTTTCTGCTTAAATCGTCTGCCAGAGTATTATGTTTCCTGGCAGGAATTGAGCTTGAAGATGTATTTGGTAAGTCAAAGCTGTGTCCCACAGTGCCATGGCTAATCTGCAAAGGGGGTATGAGTGTGTGCCCCCCTGCTTGTTTATATACCACATGACCGTGGTGTTGTACGTCTTTATCAGTAATTGTCCTGGATGAAGTCCTTGAAGGTTGTAAGGGCATTTTGAATAGCTAGCATCTTTTTCTGGTCGATATGTAGATGCATTTGTTTTGGGGTCCATATGCCCTGAATGCATCTGCCCGCCATGTGGGCCCCCCAGGCATAATCTGATGCGTCTGTTGTTAAGGTTTGGCTGGCAGGGGGTAGAGTGAAGGCCCGTCTCATGTTTTGGTGACATGCCTTTGCCCACCATAGAAACCCCTGTTGTAGGCAGGGAATGAGAGGAATCATTGTTTCCAGACTGTGACAATGTTGACTCCATAAACTTTTTAGGTACCACTGAAGTTTCCTCATATGCAGTCTTGCTTATGGAATCAGTAGGATGCAGGATGCCATGAAGCCCAAAGCCTGCAGAATTTGTCTTGCAGATAACTGGGTTTTTGTTGCCATCAGTTTGAAGTAAGTAGTCAGTTGCCTTTGCTGGTCTGGCGTGAGGTAAGCCATCTGGGCAGTTGTATTCAAGCTTGCACCCAGGAATGTTATCTTTTGAGAGGGTACCAGTTGTGATTTATTTTCGTTTATTGTGTACCCTAGGCATGTTAGAAGTCTTTTCACAAATGCCAGGTGTTGAAGAAGAATGTCCTTGTTCTCTGCTTGAATGAGACAGACATCCAAGTAAGGATATATTTGTATACTTCTTTGTCTGAAAAATGCAATTACTGGTGCCAGGCACTTTGTAAAGACTCTGGACGCAGTAGATAAGCCAAAGGGCAGTGCAAAGAAATAATGCATCAAGCCAGCCTTGAATCTGAGGTATCTTCTGCACGATTGTCTTATTGGGACATGCAGGTATGCGTCTTTTAGGTCTAATGTCACCAGCCAAGCATTCTTGCCCAACATGGGCAGAGGCTGCTGCAAAGTCAGCATTTTGAATTTTGGAATGTCCAGGTATGCGTTCAAAATCAATAAATCCAGTATTGGCCACCAGGCCTTGTCCTTTCTCGGTACCAAGAACAGTCTTGAGTAAAAACTGTCCTTTTTCCTGTTTTGGTACTGGCTGAATGGCCCCCATATCCACGAGGGACGTAACCTGTTTCTGTGCCTCTGCCCATTGATTTTGTGGCAGATCTGGCCAACTGTTTGCCATTGGCAGAGTATGGAAATGGAATTTGTATCCCTGTGATACTATGTTTAGTACCCACTTGTCCTGGGTTATTAACTGCCAATTTTGAGCAAAAAGTACTAGTTTTCCTCCTAAGGGTGCTGCCAAAAGATAAGTGCTTGGTGTAGGCAGAGGGAAGTCATTGGGACTGTTTTCTGTAGGTTTGCGCTTTATCTCCTCCAGATTTGGAGGTAGAAGCGTCCCATTGCTTTGACCTGTATGAATCTTGCGCCTGGTATCTGGAACCCTTAGGGCATCTGGATTTGCCCCTTTGAGCTCTGTCCGACACAGAAAAGGACCAATTTTTTTGTAGGCCAGTGTCTACTAAATCTTGGTGGCTGCACTTGTAAGAAGTCTTTTACAGTTTGCATAGACTTAGCTTTGTCTTCTATTTTCTTTAAAACCTCTTCTGCCTTAATACCAAACAGAGTATCATGCTGTAAAGGTGCATCTAGCAATTTAGCTTTAACATGATCAGGCAAATTTTGTTCCTTTCGCCAGGCATGCCTCCTAATCACAGATCCAGTAACTGCGACCCTGCAGGACGCCTCTAAGGAATCAAAACCACGTTGCAAAGTATGCTTTCCAACCTGTTCAGCTGCATGCAATAATTCCTGCAATTCTTTATTTTCTGCACATTCAGAAATCAACATAATTTTCTGTTTCAGCAATCCCATACCATGTTATTGATACTTGAGCATATGAAATTGACAGTTTAAGGTCCTAATTGCCAAGGTTGCAGATGTATAAACATTTTTTCCCCCATCTGTCGAGTGCCCTTGAATCTCTGTCAGAGGGGGTAGGACTTTTTGCTGTTGAGGCCTTAACTCCCTTTGGACCCCATGAAATAGTTTCAGGATCAGCAGCAGGGTTTCTAAATAAAAATTTATGTGAGTCAGAGACCCTGTAATATCTGTCAGGTTTGCTGGGAGCCGGAGGTAAGGAGTCAGGGGTCAAGCTTGACTCCGAAAACACATCATCCACAATGTCTAAAACAAGGGGTATGGCTAAAGGTCTGTGCTGAGGGAGAAGGAGGAAATCCCTGAGCCTCTTTTTTGATTCTGAGAAATCTTGACTCTCCCAGTGAAAATGCTCCCTCAAAGTATGCAAGGTTTCTCCAAAAGAATAATCCTCAGGAGGTGATGCAGATGGTATAGACTCCTCTGCATCAGAATCCTCATAGAGAGGTATAGATAATTCCTGATCTGAAGAGGAATCAAAGGAAATAGAAACCTGATTGGAAGACTCATAATCGGTGTCTTGCCTAGGCCTCTTATCTGGAAGGGGATGGGTACCCCTGATAAAGGTAATAAGGTCTTCAGCCATTTTGGTCATTTGTTTTTTAGGCATAGAGGCCTGTGCACGTGGCTCATGCGTCATTTTTTTAGTTTTAGAAGTTGCTTTTGTCTTTGGTTTTGCAGCTGTCATCGGTTTGATATGCAAATGTTGAGGCCTGAATACACCCTCAGAAGCCAGTGCCTACTCAGCAGCTCTGGACCCATCTGAGGAAGATACATCCGTGGGTCCAATACTTTGAGTATCTCGCGGCATGCCGGACTCCACATGGGTGTCGGTAGAGGCCTGCGACTCGAAAGTAGCAGGTATCAGAGGCTGCGAAAGCGCCTCACTGAGTACCGGCGAAAAGGCGACTGGCTTAGGAGAAGCTTCGTCGCCGGTTTTGGACCTCAACTGTCTCTCTCTGTCCTTTTCTTTGCAATTTTTTATGTACTCCGGTAGTCAGATTGCTATCCGACGACATTTCTGGGTAGTTAAATCTGTTTCCAAAATACTTTGAGGAAAATATATACCGACGCTTAATAGTGCGTTGGTTAAAATCTAGCACAAAACCGACAGCCAGGCACATTGTGATCAGGGCCTAGGCAAGGAATACAGTATAAATGGAAATCCTTATGAGGTATTT
Organism: Protopterus annectens; assembly: GCF_019279795.1. Lineage (NCBI taxonomy): Eukaryota > Metazoa > Chordata > Ceratodontiformes > Protopteridae > Protopterus > Protopterus annectens. Next base: position 1,383,335,101 of record NC_056729.1, read on the forward strand.
GCTTCCCACAAGTAATACAATTATTAACTTTTTCTGACATCGGTATGGAGCAAGAAAAAGGTTTCCCCAACGGGGTACTTAGCTTTAGTGAAGACTTTGGTTTTGAAACTCAAACTCGAATATTTCAGGAGTCGGCCGACTGGCACTTGCGAAATGCTTCTGCTTCGGGCACCGCACGGCAAGAAAGACTAAAGAAAATGGCGCCTGCTGCATGTTTTATACCTCTGACGACCTGACGTCATGGAAGAGGAGATAGCAACAACAGGACCCAAGACTTTGGAATTCAGGCCGACTGAGGGCAGCCTGCCAGCAGATTACCCAAATGTAATGACTGCAACAGTGAAACACGAAGAACATCATCCATAAACTGACAAGAGAAAAACACAGTTTAAATACAGTTTACAAAATATAATTACTATTATTATTGTTAAAAAGGTCAAATAGGCAAGATTGATGAAAGCAGATAAAATAGAAGTGAGATGAAAGAATGAAGGAGCTCTACAGTATGAATGTAGAATGCCATCAAAGAAATAGGAGTATAAAGAATAGAAGAGAGAAAGTGTAGAGAGATTAAGATGAGAAAGAAATAGCAGGGGGGAGTAAAAGTGAAACGAGGAGATGGTAAAAAAATAAATTATGATGAGAGCAAAAAGTTGAAATTATGACAAAGTGAAGGCATCAAGAGATAAGCGTAGGAGTGGAGGTGTTGAGTGGCAGAGCAAGAAACAGCAAGGTTAGCCAAGAGAACAAGGGCAGGAACAAACCTCTACCATTAATTTTAGTTTATAAGTTGTTCTGCAGGATTTTATCTTGTTCCTGAGTGCTTTGTTAAACCTTCTGAGGTTGACTACAACATTTTTGTTTTAGTCTTTACAATAAAATGAAAATGCTCATAATCCTAGAGTTTGTTTGCAGCAGAGTTCCACTAGAGAGTCACTATACAACAGTTGAAATGAGAGTACACATTTTTAGCACAAATGGCAGTACTGGGTGCAGGGTCATCCAGGGATGGAAGACTTTTGAACAATCTCTAGTCATCAATGAGCACAAGGACAATGGCCTTGAAGAAGTCTCAATAGACAACCAGATCAGTCACTGACCTGTACTGGGACTGTACGGTGGATTAAACAGTATGGTGATCTGGTCTGATCAGTGAAGGTAAGACCATGAGCGAGGAGCAGAAAACTCCTGTGCTGGGGCACAGACAATAGCGTATGTTCGTACCTCTACTCGGGGAGATTACTATTTATGAATCTGTTTAATTTCTTTGAAAAATAGTTAACACAAGCTGTTAAAACGGACCATGAGAGAGAGGGACTGCATACTAAAGTCTCTGCCACTAAACCCCATGTTAGCATAGTTAGTAATACATTACAAACAGATCCCTTTGTGGCAAGATGATCAGCAAATTGTCTAAGGGACAGAACCCAAACAGAACAGGAAGCAGGTGACTCAAAGGAGTATGAGGATAACCAGCCTATGAACCTATGAGATGCATAGAGGGAGGGTTGGCATAATGGTTAAGGTCTTAACCTCACAGACAAAGTTCACGGTTTAATTCTCAACCTTTGAAAATGAAATTAGCTAGGCTTTAAAAAGCCTAGAAGGACAGCTACCCTAGTACTTCCCTATGAATCAATGAACTGTGTTTTGCAGGGTCCCATGCTCGAACCCTTTTTGTTTAGCATTTACTTTTCTGACCTCCACAATACAACAGATCACAAATTAAGACCTCTGGCTAACAAAGGTTGCAGAAGACTGCAAACTGGGAGTCACTGTCAAGTTATCCTCCGATACCCAAGCCCTACAACAAGAACTTACACTTAACACTCAATGTGCTAACAATATGCTTAAATTAAATGCTAAAAAGTGCAACATAGTCCCATTCGGTAAAACATCCCTCCCTACCTCCAATGTAAGACGGACAAAAACCCATTCAAACCTGAGAATGTTGTTATAGACATCAGTATTTGGGTTGATAATTCCCTCTCCTTTGATTACCACATAATGACAGCAGAAAGCAAGTCCTTCTATTTAGCACAGCTGATCACTAAGGGGGCATCTTCCACATACAAAGAGATTACTGTCCCATTATATTCAGCATCAATTAGGCCAATTATTAAATACAGTGCCCCCCTTTGGATGTACCTCACTAGACACATCTAACAACTAGAAGCACCCCAAAGGTTCCTGACTAAGAAGATCACGGTCTTAAAAAACCTAAGCTACAAGAAAAGATTAGAAGCACTGTACCTTTGTTCAGTGTATTAATGACTCATGGGGGGCAGAACTAGGACTTATTTTCCATAGTCCCACAAATACCACACTAGGTACTGAATTAATTTTCCAATACTTACACCACATCGTAGCGTAATGGGAGTGGCATTCTTCAGAAGAGACATTAAATTGTAGCCCTATCTGCTTGAGTGGCACTTATCGAAAAGAATAGGGGAAGTTCCACAGTGCTCAGGCAAAACTTCCTCTAGTCAGTATGAATACCACCTTGGATCTACTCTGAAAAGAAGCCATTAACCTACTAGGATTAACACAGTCAACACAGTGTAAATAAAAATAATTAAAAAATACAATAAAGTAAATAAATAAAAATGCCAGAACAAGAGATGTAAATCTTCACCAACAGATAAAACAAAGTGGAGAGGTAGGGCCCATTACACAGTGCCTTCGCCACTTCTGGGACAGATTCCTACTGCAAATGAAACAGTGAGATACATTACCTTCCCTTCAAACATGGAACTGGACAACTGGATCGGTATTCACAAATTCAGCCCTGGCTTTTCTGGCCTTACCTTCTTTGAGAGAGGTGGTTCAGTTTGAATGTTGGTACCGGTAAGGAGTAAATGGTCATAAGATTCAGTGTCCTTGTATTTCCTATGATCTATCATAATTTACACTGAAAAAGTCAGTGAAGCATTGGGCATATTTATTTGCCTACATGTAGGTTAAGTGATTTATATAGGAGTAGCTAAATTCACCAGAGAGAGATGATGTTTGGATTAAAGAGAGGTACTCTAGTAAGATATGTTTTCTGACTTATGGTTGTAATGGTCAGAGTTCTGAAGCTGTTCAGAAAATGACATGAGGTCTTATTTACTGACAACAGCACATGGAAGAGCTCTAGGTCAATGTTCTGGCTGAGCAGTCTAGAAGTAACACTATTTCAGATAAATAGAAAAAATGCCACCCCCGGCATTACTGCTATCTGCACTTGTAAGCCTACATGAATGAGAAGCAAAAACGCCAGGCATGAATAGTAACTCTTCAGGAAACAGGTTTCAGTGACAGCACAAATATCCACATTTTCCAAAGTTAGGTGGATCTTTAAAGAGCGTACTGTCTTATTTAAACTCTTAATACTGACCAGTGCTACACAATCTGAGAAGATAGATGTGGTCTGTAAAAAAGGCACTGTGGGGGTAGAGAAGGTCTCTGTCAATATGCCACAGCCCTGGTAAAACAGGTAGAACAGTCTTCTCTCTCCCTCCAGGTTTTCACATATCAGATTCCCTCAGACAAACACCAATAACTAAGCCAGTAATTATAAAGTTAAAGTTAATTATCTTTTGCTTATAATGTGGCATCATTCTTGGTGAAAGCAGGATACTGTTCAAGACTAGCTTTCTTACAGCCTTAGAAGCATACTCAGATACTGCTATCATGTGCATATCAAGTTATTTACACCAGCACAGATTCTTTGCTCAGTCTTTTGAGTGGTGCACTGATGTATCAAAACATGGAATCACTTATAATACATTACCACGGGAAACAGACTACTACTGTAGCCAGAAAGCCTTCGTAAAACCACTCTGGTGATTCTTGACTGTGGTGCTGGTTGTGGCAGCAGAGGAAGAGGCTATATCTAATATGGAATGGGGTGTCAGTCCATTGCTGAGGATTGGATGCACTGCACAAGTCTACATGCCATTCCTAGAAAGATCTCTTAGGGTCTTGAAGTGATTTTTGGAGCACATCAGCAACAGGAAAGCTTTACATTTGTCTTCCAGTCTGTAGGTGTGGTGTTAGTATGGATATTGATAAACCCTTAGTAAAAATTGAAGCAAACCTCTCTCACAAAGTATTTGCACCTCTCAAACATGGACTCGTGTGGGAGTAGAAAATGGTTGTCAGTAACCATGTGGTAGCTTATATACTACCTTAGGATTCCTTGTGTTAGAAGGCTGGCAACAGATGAGCTACAGACCGCCTGAGGATCCATAGCTAAAATCCAGTAATGCCAGGTGGTAAATTATGTGATGTTACGGGATTTGAAGGCCCTCCTTGCTCTATACAGAAGGAAGGGACAGTGAAGAAGTGCAAAAACTGTGTAACTCAGTATAATACAGCACAATGCAGTAGCTGTATGATATACAATGGCACAAGAAAAACATTGTAAAAGTTTGTACTCTTTTGTAACTACAGTACAATAAAGTACACTATGCTACCACACAACACAACTCAGAGCAGTTCAATACACTACAGCACAATATAAAGATTTACTGAACAGCAGGCATGGATGCCACAGGGCAATACAATGAAATATGTTCAATGCTGTTAACTGACCGATTACCACAACGCTTCTGCTTGTTGCTCAGACAATGTGGTGATAACTTATTAGTGTACAAGTGAGCAGCAGACATGGATACCACAGCTCAAAATTTCCTACACCATAGATACACCTGTCTCCCAGACTTCACATGGTGAGTTAACCCAATAAGCAAAATGCTATAAGGTTCTATAGTGTGAATAATACAACACGTAAAATGTTACAAGTTAAATTAGGTACAACAGGCATGGGTGCCACAACACAGCAGTCAAGATGTCGACAGCAAATGCTGATACCACAGTAGTAAATACTGTGCAGAAATGTAAAAGTCATGCAGCAAATTGTACAATACTGTGTTAGCAAGGTATGATCAGCCATTGTAAGATTACAATATAATCATAGCAGTAAACAAACACAAACACAGTTGAGAAATCCACCACAAGGAATGACAATTCAAAGGATAAACCAATAAATAAATTTGCACTGCTACAGCCAATATCACAACTGGACAGAAGGCACAGCAAACAGCTACCACACACATCCAGGCACAAACAGCATAAAAGTGTACTAATCCAAGGAGTAGGGGTTAGGAGGAATAAGTTATGAAGTCAAGTTTTTCCTACTGTCATATGCATTCTGGTACTGTGTCGTATATTCCAAAAACACACTGTGCTAAGTGTATCTTTTCCCAGATGTTGTGGGACTGCTTTAGAAGTCAAATCTAGTAGCAGAGTTCAGGATAAGTTTGTTTTGTCACAACCCAACAAAACAGAATGGCGGTATCTGTAAACACAAGCTTAAAGCTGGCCACAACAGTACACAGGCCAGTTTAAGTTAACATTACTAAGTAACCAACAGTAAGTCAGGCCAGAAACAGTAGCCCTTTCTCTCACCAAGGGGAACTATCTAGACTAGTTTCAGATGCAAAACTGAAAACTTACTGCCCTGCACTACAAAACTTATTACTACCCTACTATCAGCTATGGACCGTTGCTCTATTAACAACTTAGTATTACTTATAAATAAATAATGTTGCAGGAAACTCTCTACACTCCCAATATACTGCTTAAACTCTGGAATAGTATCCCCACACAAATAAAACTCTCCGACAACCTCAATAGCTTTATGCCACTGCTTAAACATCTCCACCAATCCTGGTCCTCCACATGCTCATCACAAGATTAAAGACTCTGTTCACCGTACAATACTCTCAACCTCTTACTGAAATGGCAAAACATTTTTTATATATAACTGCTGCCTGTAAAATCCACTATGTTGCACGTGGGCTCTTTCACATATGTAAAATCTTAGAATGTATAAATGTAACTACTGTTTGTGTATAAATGTAAACAAAATGCAACTACTCTGTGTTTAACTGGAACTTAATATAGTGCAATGTAAGCAAATGGAGCATTTCTACCTGGTCCTCTGCTGAAAATGTTGGACTTTTCAAGTAAACAAAGACAAATAAATAATAAATAAAACTACTACAGTACAAAACAAAAACTTTTAACCCAATACTAGCAAATCATGGGCAAAGTAATTAAAATGGTCACTTCCCAAATGTTCTGGGACAGTTTTCCAAGTGTGACAGTGAAGTTCAAGGAAGGATTTCTTGTGTTGCTGCTCAGCATAGTGCAGCCTTAACACTACTACAGAATAGTAATTCAGGTCAGAAACAATCATTAGTTCCTTCTCTCACAAGTAGGTGGGAATCTCTTTTCTCACGTGGGGGGGGGGGGGTTAACCAGAAGACCAGATGAAAAAGTGGTCTCAAGAATATCAAATGCTAGGTTCTTTCTAGTACTAAAGCTACTTGGGATTTTTTATATAGAAAGCAAGTTCCAAATTATGTAGAGGTAATATGCCAAGAAGAATGTACATATTTGTTAGACTTCCATTTGGTATTTTATCAGTATCATAAGTGCCCCAAAGAACTGTCGTACAAGTACTTGAAGGTTTAGAAGACGATGAAAACATAAAATTACTTTAGTGTGGGTCAGACACAAGAGTAGTCCAACATAGTGATACATCTGCTTAAAAAAAGCAAAACAAAGTTTATGTCAAATAAATATACATGCAAAATAAGAATGACAAGTCTAAAATACATGGGTCATATTCTAATGTCACAGGGAATGAAGCCTAACAAAGAAAAGGTTACATTGCATGTGCAAAATGTGCAAATGCCAAAGGAAGAAAACAAGAAGGCACTACAATGGTTTTAGGAATATTACAGTATCTTGCAACATTTATGTCTAATATATCAAGTCATTAAGAAAAATGTTGCAGCAGGATGTATGGAGCTATGAATATGAAAAGTTTTGCAATGCTCAAGAAACTAGTTATAGATGTACCAGTCATACCTCGCAACTATACAGATTTTCGCAGAATGTCCAGATTTTGCCTCATATTTTTGGTTTGTCTGTTTTTTCATAAAATTGTGGTTTTCTGGCAAATTAGTGGCAAATCATTCAAGACTGAAGTTAGAAAATAATGACAGCCATTTGAGTTTCAGACTTTAACCTTCAGAAAATTCATGCTAATCCAAAACCTGTTATTCTATTAATGTTCTAAGTTTGTAAGAGCAATATTTAAAAAAAGTGTCCCTATTTTAGGCTGACTTTTATTTATGGCTTTGTCCAGATTTCTTGTTCTAAGAGGTTGAGAGGCATGGTACTAATAAGTTTTGTTGAAAGCAGATTCTAGTTAGAATGATACAGAAGCCATAGCCATGAGGTTAAAAAGAAGAGAGTTCAATTGCCTTTAGGTCAAGAGCATAAGAGCTGTGCTGGCAGAAAAGGAACAGTTCTCAATAGTGAAATGATGTGAGAAATTCCATACTTATATCTATGGTAGAAACTATCAATTATCACCTACCAAACATATGCAGTTCTTGTCCAAGGTACCTTCAAGACAAGAGAGAATGTCAATTTAACTAAGAGATATGCAAAGAAACTGAAATTCTTGCCACACAAGAAATTGCAGAAGAAAGATGTAGAGTAAAGCACATTTACAAAAAGAAGCATAAATCGCTGTTTAAAGAAGAAGAACAGGAGGTTATTGGTGTGAAACTACCATCATCAATCAAGAAAGTTTAAAAAGAATAAAGAAAATAATGTTACAGATGATGAACTGGTACTTGTCTTAGAATTGTTGTTAGCTACTGGAAGAAGTTACTTGGAGATGAATTAACACTAAGAAATGCAGCCGCTAACAAACAGTTGAGAATGTGGTCTAAGCAAAAATCGCCAGTAAGAAAATAAATTTGGTCTTATTTTTTTCTTTCAAGGAAGAAATAAGCTGTACCCGGTGTTTAATATTCAAAACAACAGTTCACAAACAACTGAGGAAACAAAGCCATGAGATGTTACATCAATCACATATGGAAATAGTAAAGTGCAAAGAAAGACCAAGAGATGATTCAGGTCAGGTGTTTTGACTCATTCATAACAATACAGAACTGTAGTATCTGAAATAATAACCATAACAAGAGTCCAAAGGAAGACAATTTAAATAATCCAGTACCAGACTGTCGGTGGGAGAAAATGGGCAGAGATTAGGTCCAATTCAAAGAAGATATTTTTCTCATGTGTGGGTTATTAACACAACTTCCCTGAAATAACTGAACTGGTAGTCAAGTTCAAATGTAATTTTTGAGACAGGGGAGATCTAATGTTTCATTAGAAAATTGTCCCAATAACAAATGTCAGAATTTAGAAAATCTGTAAGCAGATGGGATCTTAAATAATATCCAGTCCATTTGACAGAAATGAACTGGGGCAAGTGTAGAGAACTAATCAAAGAATGACAAAGCTGTTGAGAAGAGCAGTGGGAAAAGCCTGAAATGATTCTCATTTTACAGTCCTGGAATACAGGAATCCTTCAGTGCAGTGATTCAGTCTTTCACCAGCTTGATTATGAATGCTGAAAAGGCTGGGCTAAAAGCAGAATACTTTTTTCCTCCCATAGCCTTCTGACTACCAACCCTTCATTGACCAGACTGATCATCCAGGCAGCCATTATGGTATTCTACACCTTCTATGCCTTACATTCCCACCACAAGCAGTCCAAGTATGATGGAGACTGCCAGACCCCTTTTACTCTGCATACTTTGGAGCTTCACATCAAATGTCTGCTACAGTTCATACTCACTATTTGGTGGGGCTTAGTTCTGGCTATTACATTGCACTTGCTATAATGTCTTGCAGAATACCTAGCTACCATCCCTCACCCACCCACCTACTTATACAGCATCAGACATTTGCTACAACTCTCCTCCAACAGCTCTTACAGGAAATGAACTACTAATTGGTCCTGGGACACATTCAAAGCTTCAACCCTCTGCAGTAAACAGTGGATGTGTGAAAAAGCAACACAAAGTAAAGGAAATGCTGGAACAAACAAGAGGAGGAAATGCTATTATGGCAGAAACCTCAAAAGGCTACCACATGCACAGGATGGAGGCAAAGAAAGAAGGCAAAAGCCATGGAAAAGTATGCAGTCTGAAACTGAAGTAGTTGATAAAGCAGTTGAACTAAGGTCCTATATTGTTCACAGTGAAGATGGAATGCTATATAGGAGGAATTGCAGACAGTTATGTAAAGCAAGTACAAAGTTTCAAAAAATGAGACAGAGCAACCAGTATTATCATAACCACTCCAGCACAAGAGAATGGAAACTGACAGTCAGCGAGTGTCAAAAAGTACAAATGACTACTGAAACTGTGTTTCCAAAGAAAGCTATATTGTAGTAACTGTCCTCAAAGGAGGACCAGATATCTGTTGCACATAGATTAAATCCTCCAGAAAAGGAAGACGCATAATATGAAACCTATATGAAAGACCATCATAATAATAAAGTTACATTTTTTAAAATGTCTTTTGAATATGTCCAAAATTACTTTGATGTAAACAGACCTTTTCATGCTTGGCACAAAGTTATGGTTACCATGGCATGCTTGGCACAGTGTCTTGGTTAATTTTCCATGCTCAGAATAATGCATGCTACCTCACACACTGTACATGACATACACATGCATGCAGTCAGCACATGGAGCACCTCAGTTATGCTTCAAAGTCAAGAGGAAGACAACTTTCTTTCTAATGCGAGAAAAGTGTTTTACCATTCAGCACATTTAAGGTCTAGAGAAAGCACTAGAGTATAAACATCAACCATAACAGAACAGTTGTGGGAAACACAAGCAGCCTTAAAACCTACAGTATACTATGGACTACCAAATTTATTTTTAAAAGCGGCAGCGCAGAATGTATTACAACTCTTAGTGTTCCAGATTCACATGTACTTCACCTTTGTCCAATACCTGCGAGGCATTAAAACACCAAGTGCTTACATTTTTTTTCTCCCACTCTGTCATACTTCACTGCAGCAGCTAAGGGACCAAGTACTAAAAAGACTTGCATGGCAGCATTAAGTGGGTTGTACCTTTCAAAGCTGTAAAACACTTGGTTCCCAAATACTGTTCCCCCCTCTGTAAATTGGTCGCACAAGAAAGCATCACGTACTTCAACTAATTATGACAAGGTTTTCCCATTCATTGCAATCTTTTACATGTTCTCCAAATGCATGTACTTATTTATTTGCTTTTGTTTACAAGGACAGTCTGAATGGGCAAGTGCCTTCTTCAGTGGAGGCCAGGGAGAAAAGTTGCAAGACAAAGAAATACAAAACTGAACTCGTACAACTGAAATGGAAAAACGCCACACTGAAGTGTTAAAATAAAATAAATAAATAAATTTGTCAGTGAATAATATAATCAGAAAATAATGTCAAAAGGCACCTAAGAGGACAATATGCTACACAGGTAAACAAATTAACAGCAGTGGTTCATTCAGTTAAAGCAACAATAACGTCAATGAGGTACGACATAAGCTCACATCAGTAGTTTTGGACTAGTTTGGTCTACCATATGTAATGAATGAAATTATTACCAGCTAACACAGTAGTACATACCTGATATATGTTAATAGTGTGGAACAGTAAAATATGAGTGCTCCTACTGATAAGCTGGAAGTACAAGTTTGCAAAATCTGACTCCTTAGAGCTATATCAGGGGTGTGTGTGTGTCTGTGTGTACATTACCTCCTAAATACTATTATGTGAAGGAGATAATGTTGAGGCGGCTACCCAGTTGCCTGTGGACCAGAAGCATAATCAACTGTTGCTAAGGGTGTGTGAAAATGGAGTGTATAACATCCCTTGAGAGAGGAAGCCTGTTGTATAAAGTTCAGAAGAGTATGCAGATAGATTGTGTGTCTCTCTCAGTAAGAGTTCATGCAGCTGCCTGTGTGAACACAGTTTTTACTAGTACAGCTCAAATGTCAGATAGGTTTATACTATTTTAAACAAATTAGCAAGGTGAGTTTCCTAACATCTATTTCTCAAATATCATCCAGTGCATTTGCCTGCAATGAACTGTGCATGCACATGTATACATATGTACATACATATGCATGCACATGCACACATCTGTACTAAATAGTTAAAATCCAAAAAGGGGATAGAAGAACTGGGGCACACATCCATAACTACAGGAAGTTGAACATATATGGTACAGATTTCTTCTAGAGACCTCAATGGAGGTTAGATTATATCCTTAGTGTCTTCATTTGTTCACAAACCCAGACAACTCTTCTCATCTATCTGGAAGGGTTTTACAAGGACACAGACATCAATTATCCTATGCATAAGCATAACAACTCATACTCAATACACTTGTATACAATATAAGCTTTGCATCCATCCATCACCCCTTTTTGCACATGGAGTCAAGGTGTCACTTCAACAGTGAAAGTTACCTACAGCCAAGGTTCATACTATTAGGTGGCTAGTACAACTGTAACAAGAATGTCACAGTGTAAGTTCAATCTGTCTAAAGGAGCAAATATTTAATTTCACATGTTTTGTTTACCAGATTTTTTTGTTTTCTTAATTCGGCCAATATGGAATTTGGACAGCTGATGAGACTAATGGCTATAAGTTGCTGAATACATATAGCCAACATGAGGAAGAGATTAGGAGCAACAAGCCCTCTGCACATGGAGCTGGCTGTGAGAATCAATGTGCACTGTTTTGTTAAGGTGGTGTTCCACATAAAAACACTTTAAAAAATATTTTTTTAATTAAGAATGATTTTTACAGTTGCTCTAAAAAATAAAAAAGTAATGAAGAGTGAAAACTTTGCAAAAGAAATACAGACAACCTGATTGCAGAAAAGCATTTGAGGGTGGTTTTGCTGATTCTGGCAATGAGGTACCAGAAGTAGCAGGAATTAGCAAAACCAACATTGAATGCTTTTCTGCAATCAGGTTGTGTGTGTTTCTTTTGCAAACTTTTCACACTTCTTTAATTTTTAGTTTTACAGTGACTGAATAAAATGCATTCTTTATTTAAAAGAATCTTTTTTAAAGTCAGCAATGCAACATCCGGTGGGAAGCAATCATTATGCAATAAACAGTACTTCAACACCCTGGACAGCTCAATGTATCGAGCAGCATGACAGAACAGAGAGGCACAGCCACAAAGCCATTTTTAATAAAAAGCACTCTCATAATGATAATAATAAAAACAGCAACATTTGTATACACTTTTGCTTTGATACCATTCATTGCACAATTTATCTCCTGGGAAGAAAAGAAACAGCGAAGCATGGCTGGAAAAAAAAGTGAGTTTCTCTTCTATTTAGACCGCCTCTTAAAAGTGATTACATATGTGTATGTTAAAACAACTCAGGTATTCTAAATAGTATACATTCCTGAATGTTTTACTGTTATAACAAATGCTACCAACAAGTGAAGGAAAGCCACTATCCATTATATTCCCAGTTATTATAATTACAAAACATAGATGAAATACACTGTTTGTTGCATTACTTCCCAGGCTTCCTTGAAAATGTATCTGCCCAAAGGTTCTTCATTTTCACCAGACAAAAAAAAAAAATGTAATGGGCCTGCCTCTCAACCTTGGATTGTTCCTAAAACCATGCAATATCTGAACTTAGCCATGTTCGCTTGCTGCAAATTATTGTGACATGGTACGTATGAGGCATTAGGAAACATGGCACTGATGAATCAGGTGCAAAAAGGGAGAAGAAAGCAACTGTAACAGCTGGGGAGAATGGAGAGAGTTTTGGGACAAGGAACATATGATGCCAGAGATTATATATTCAAATTACGAGGAAGGAGGCATTTATTCACTGATCAATATCAAACTGTTCTCCCTTAAATGTGCCTCAGTTCAAATATGTAATACTACACCCCACTGCACAAGGAAATCACATTCATAGCTACAGCACAAAACAGAGACTGTCCTATGGTGGAGTAACACAACAAAATTGATATGTCCTTTAAAAACAAAACTAAATGAATGATTTTCGCAAACAAATCATCCAAGCACAACTCACTACCTCTCTATATTCTCTCTTCTAATGGCACTAAAATTGAACCTACAAATGAGACCAAGCTCCTAGAAGTTACAATAGATGACCGACTAAAATCTGACAAATACATTTCTCTAACAATCAAGAAAGTCCACACTAAGCTAGGAGGACTATATAGGGCCAAACCACACCTTACACTCCAAGCCAGACTCGCCACAGCTAGATTTCACTTACTTTCTATCCTGCTGTACTGCTCACATATCTTCACCAAGACTGACATTAAATCACCTAGAGTCCTGCTATAACAAAATAGCTAAGTTTGCCGCCAATCAACCCCATAAAACTCACCATTGCTCTGTTCTTCAACCACTTAACTGGCTGAACTACCAAACCTGTTAAAACTAAACCAGCTTACTTTTGCCCATAAAGGTATATACAATCCCACCAATTGTCCTGCACTCTCAAGCCTGGTTCAACTAAACTAACTGCAGATTTCCTAGATCTTCTGACAGACTGATGCTAATCTAGTCTCTCAATTATCATAGTGACTTCCTCCATTCCCATAAAATAGCTAAGGACTGGAATGCTCTTCCTCAGCACATCTAAAACAACCCCTACATGTCCTCGTTAAAAAAAAAAAAAAAAAAAGGTCTAACAGACTCTCAATAGCAAATGGCTCTGCTCCGTAATGCTCCTGACTAGTTGTCTCTCTCCTATTGCTTCCCAACTCCCTTTCTCGCATACCTCTTTCCTGCACACAGCTAGTGATCATAAACCCTTATTATTTTTTTTTCTTTTCAAACAGACATAGCTCATTCTCTGCTAGATTGTGTACACTTCTGTATTATGTTATTGATCTGTGATTTTTGTTACCAACAACTTTTTAAATGCTGCTAATTTGTCTTTCATGACTACTTGTTCTTACTTATATAACTTTGTTAAATCTGTTTGCAAATATTAAAATTAACTAATTGTACTGTTCTGGAGCTTTTCTCCCCAGGTGTCCACTGAAAACAGGCTACCTGCCCAGTCGGACACTACCTGGTTAACAAATGTAAATAATTTAATAGATAAATATGCAGTGCAAGGTGCAATACATAATACTATGAAAATGAATTAGAAATATAGAAAAAATGCTGCACAACATGTTTCCTGATTTTGTTCTTACTTTACTGCAGTTTTATTTTAAATTCCTATTTTACTTTGAAAGTTTTTTTTTCGTTTTAAACATTTTTGATTAGGGCCATAGGATAGGTGTTTTTCCATTCACTGATCGCAAAGTAATTAAATTTAACTAATCTGTGGGAGGACCAGATAAGTAGGATTTCTTACTTAAGGTAAACAGAACAAGGGAGAAATTAATCACTGGGAAATGCAAGTGCTAAGAGACTACTGCTACTTATGTTTGCACTGGATTTCTACATTTAAGGTTTGCTAATTTCCACTATTTCTTGATTTTGTTCTTGTTTTATTACAGTTTGTTTTATTCTACTTTTGTTTTGTTTTATTATGAATTTTTTTGGCTAGGGCCAGTTAGAAAAGATTTGTTCTCCATGGACTCCAGACTAATTAAACGTATTCAATTTGTAGGAGGTAATGACAAGTACTTAAGGCAAGTAGAAAAGAAAAAAAAGTTTAATTATTGGGAGCTGCAAGAGTTCTGACACTACTGCTGTTTATGACTGCAATGGGTTTTTCCCCACTCACTTGCCCAGTCTCTGCTGTACTTTCAAACTCAGTTACTCCTGAATTCCCACCAATACTGAAATTATGATTTTGAAAGCTCCTTCCAATCTGACATCATCTGTTCATACTACTGAGGACTAAAGATCAAAATGGGAAGCATAGGCTGTTCAAGGAGTTATCTTTCATTTCATATCTTACCACTCGCATTGCAATACAGAGTAGTAACCCTTTTTTCCTATGTTACTTTTGAACTCCTAACATGTAGGACAAGACTACCAATCACTGGAGAAACTATGAATCAGTTCCCAGGAATCATCTTGGGATTAGTGCTTCTGTTTTGGTCCTGGTGAGAGAAGGCATTGGTCCCTGATGGTTTCTGATTGGCAGTGTACATGGGACTTTCTTGACTCAGCTGATTACTATTTTGGTGAGAACCTATTCAGTTTTAATTTGGGGCTTTTTTGCAGCTTGGATTTCTGTTGTGCCGAGTTGCTCTATTTACTATCCAGGGCATCTACCAGGAAAAGTTACTGAACTGCCATTAAAAGGCTTTACAATAAGAGGAAGAAATTGCTATCCAAGAATAAGAGGGAGCGAGCCCTAAACCGGAAACACTCCCTCGTCAACTTAAACAAGTGAATAAGACTTTTTCTGAAGTCCTCCAAAGCAAACTATGAATCCAAATTAGCTTCCTCAACTAAAGACAACCATAAGACGTTCTTTAATTAGATCTGTAACCTAAAAGAAAAGGCCCAAATGTGTGTTGAAATAGTAGTTAATTATACTACATGTATAGCCAACCTGGTGGCCGGCAGGTGCTGTGAAAACTTCACTCCCCTGTCCCCGCCACACATACCTATGATATCCCTGCCACCCGTCCCCTACCTTGAATATCTAAAGAGTAGATTGTTAACGCCCTCCCTAAGGCCAGGAACACAGCATCTATGGGACCTCATAACATCCCAGGCTGCATCCTGCTTGGGCTCCAACAAGAATTAGAAACACCAACGGGTACTCTCTTCGATCACAGTTTAAGAACTGGCTTCATCCCAGCCGAATGAGAAATGGCCACCATTATTCCCTTGCACACAGGTTGGTGCTTTCACAGAACTCAGAAACTACAGATCTATTATCCTGACTAGCCTTATCTGCAAGGGCATTGGAGCGAATCATCATGGACCTTATCAACAAAGATATGGATAACCTCCAAACACCTGACCCTACTCAAATTTGGATTTGTCAAAGGGAGATCATGCCTGTTAAACCTGGTGGACTTCTTTCAGTCACCAAGGCCCTGGATGAGGGGAAATCTATGCATACTGCCTACCTAGACTTAGCCAAGGCATCTGACACTATCCCCCACTCAGGCATCATTTCTAGGTATCAACCCTTATATCATTAGATGGGTCACTAACTGGCTCACTGATAGAACCTATATAGTCAAAATAGGGGAATCCATCTCAAACAGCAGACATGTAACCAGTGGTGTTCCACAGGGATCAGTTCTGGGACAACTACTGTTTGGAATCTATTTCTCCGAAGTACAAGCAAAAACTAAAAGTCTGCGGCTGACAAAGTTTGCTGATGACTATAAACTGGGAGTGGTCATAGAATCTCCAAATGTCAACCTCTCACAAGAGTTTCTTACACAAAATGATTGGTGCCAAAATGCAAAAAATGTATCATCATCCCTTTCAGTAAGGGTGATGTTCCTGCTAACTACAACATCAATAGTGACACCTTAAGTATGCACTCAGTGGTGAGAGACCTGGGCACACAGGTTGACAGCAACCTCACCCTTGACCACCATGTCTCCACAGTGGTAAGAAGGGAATTGCTCATTTCATAAGTAAGGGCATTACCTCCAGAAAAAAAGAAGTTAAAACCTCCCTGTACTCTTCCCTCATAAGGCCAATAATTTAGTACAATGCCCATTTTGGTATACACTTTTCCAACCACCTGTAGCAATTGGTGAGACCACAAATATTCCTCATGAGGAAAATTCTAGGTCTTCAGCATCTGTCCTATGTGGAGCATCTGAAATCACTGTCACTTTATTCTGTTTCACACAAACTACTCAGAGGCAATCTCTGCCTTGCAAACAGGGCAATCTTTGACTCTGCTTTACTAGAAATGCTGCATCTCCATAAGTACAACGATACAGTGGTTACTTGCTCTAAAGATCTTGACCTGGTATGTGACATTAATAGAACCTGCTTGAGGGACAGATTAGCCTCCCAGGGGTTACCATACTTTTGGAACAGACTTCCACTTCACGTCAAACAGAGCACCTCACTGGCCCTATTCAAACACAATCTGTACGACTGGATGGGTAACTGTAAAATCACCCCAGGGGTTCCACCTGTGTCCTTCTTGGACAGAAGCAAGAGTTGCTGATTGGGGAAATAAGGGTAGAACTTAGCTAGGCTTGTAAGGGCCCCAGGGCCAATAGCCTAGTAACTTCCTATAATCCCAGCAACATCTGATACAGTACTACTTCTTGGGAACCACCTTGGTATTAGTGCTTCTGGTGAGAAAAGGCAAAGCATCACTGACTCAACTGCATGCAGTTGTGGGGATACCATCACTAGTAGTTAAGTCGTAGTCAATAGAGGAATCACCACTATTTATCATTCCTGGCAGAACAAATACTGTTTTTTCAATAAATACTGCAGCTATCATATAACCTAATTTATGGGTATCGTCTTAAATACTTCATCCATAAATTTACAGTGACTATTACAGTAGTCTCCATCAAACACTCAAGTACCATGATGAATCCTAGGTCTTCCATCCTCTGGCAACATGGCTCAATAGTCTGCTCTCACCCAATTTGCTGTTAGTTTGACTACATTAGGTACTCTAAGGCAGTACAGCAACTGTTTGTGTTAAATATATACTGAACTATCGCTGGTGACACAGGCAAACTTACACTGATATAAAATTAATCAACCATATTAACTTC
This sequence comes from Protopterus annectens, assembly GCF_019279795.1. NCBI lineage: Eukaryota > Metazoa > Chordata > Ceratodontiformes > Protopteridae > Protopterus > Protopterus annectens. Next base: position 1,383,352,708 of record NC_056729.1, read on the forward strand.
ACATTTACAAACACTATACATCACATATTGTTCTATACAATATAATTAATTCAGCATTACATAAATTGTTCAATTCCTACCTTCTCTTAATGTTTATTCTTCCTCCAAAACATTTTTCTGACATATTGCTCCAACAATTTCCATTCTGTCAAGGTAATTTACTCCTACCCTTTTCTAAAGATCTCGCTGTCTTTTCTTTTCTCTTTCTTAAAATTTTCACTACTTCAGGTATTGTTGATTTAGACTTTGACTTCCATTTTCTAGCAATTCCTTTTGGCAGCAGCGAGAATTAAACTTAACAAGGCCTTACTTTTGTCTAGGTAATGTAGGTCCTGTATCCCAGCTCAATAGCTTCCTTAGTTACACCCATGTGCTTGTCCAGTATTCCTGACAGAATACTCTATATGTAATTTTGATAAAGTCTGCCAGCTCATTACACTTCTAAATCATATGCTCCCAGTAACCTCTTTCTTCTCTATTACACCTCCAACATCTGCCATCTACCCGAGGAAAAATTATTTGAAGTCAGCTTGGGGTATAAAGTACCTATGCAAATCCTTCCAGGCAAAAATCCTAATCTTCTTCTCTTTGTTGCATATTTAGGAGGCATACATATATCCTCTCATTGTTTCTTTGTGAATTGCTTATCTAATATCGCTTCCCAAATTTTTCTGACCTCTTCGCCGCTTAGCTAGGGTTAAACTATTCCCGGTGTCAAAGTCCGCAATTCAAATTTTCCCTTAGAACTAACCAGTATTTTTAGTTTTAGCACTAAAATCTGTTTCTTTGAGCTCAGCACTTGTTCAGAACTCATTGTAAGCACTAAATAAGCTACAAGTTACTACAGCACTTTCTTCACTTGACTAGATGAAAACAGTTTTTAGTACTTAATAAATAAGCACCTATCCAGGCATGTCTAAGGGTCAGCTCCTGGTGTTTTCTCCTGTCTACCTTATGAATCTGGGCATCTTGGGGCAATGCAGCAATTGCCTCATGTACAAAAACAACCCTCTCCTCCTACCACCCAACACTACAATCTGTGAGAAATGCACTTATATAGCCAAACTGGAAGCAAAGCTCTCTTCACCAAAGACTGGACTAGACAGTCAAAAGGAGAAGGTAAACACTTGCACCACACCACACCACACTCATCACATAGTCCCTCAAAACCTACACCACAGAAACACACGCACAGAAACACGAAACATACACCTACATTTGCGAATGCTCTCAATAAAAATCTGCTCAAGCAACAGAGACCTCCAAAGCAGAAACGCAAGTAACCGCCACCCCCCCAACACAACCCAAATGACATAGCCCACAAACTCAGTGTGCCACTAAACCACAGCCTATAAGGCATAACAACATACTCAACACCCTAGTCATATGTGACTCTATAGTCAGGAGCACTGATATTCCACTCACCAGGCTAAACAAGGAGGAAGTTACTGTCAAGCTGCCTGTCGGGTGCCAGGATCAGCCACATAATGCACGCAATCAGGTCACTCCACAACAAGTACAAATATGACTCTGTCATTGTCCATGTTGGTGTGAATGACCTGAGACGTACCTCCCTGGACTACATGAAAAGAGACATGGAGGAGCTCTCCGATCTTCTAGCCCAGGCAGGTATGACCCTAGCCCTGAGTAGCATCCTGCCATCACCCAGAATGATACCACAGTACAAGGACAAAATGATTGACTTCAACAATTGGCTAAGCTTCTGGTGTCATTCTAAGGGGATCCAGTATCTGTCTGCCTGGGATGACGTGATCGACAGACCACAATGCTTTGCCAGAGATGGCCTGCACCTGTCGCCCTTGGGATTCCGGATACTGGCTAAGGCTCTTGCCACCCCTATAGTCCCTTTTTTAGGCAAGGTTCAAATGACAAATTCACCACCTTAACAGGTACAAGCAAGCAAAATCTGAGGGTAATGCTACTCAATGCTAGAAGTCTAAACCTCAAAATGCATTCACTCGAGCCACTCCTTAAAATGGAGAACATTGACATCTGTGCAGTGACAGAGACCTGGTTCAAGGCTCCAGAGAGCATCCCTGCATTACCAGGCTATAATTCATCCCACACCTTTCGGCCACCTAACCTGGACCGAAACACTAGAGGCGGAGGCGTGTCCATATTCATTAAGGATATCAAACCTGCAAGCTAGCTGCTCAGCATAACGCATCCAAGATTATCCAAGTGCAACAAACTCTGGGCAAGACAGCAATCCAAATTGTAATGTGCTATAGATCCCCCACCATGCCCCAGGATTCCCACTCCTCATTTCTTGATACACTGGAAAATATTAGGGTACAACCCAACACCCCAATAATGGGCGATTTCAACTACCCCACCATTAACTTGGAAAACTACTCGTGTACCAACTCTTTTGCTCAACGTTTTCTGGAATTCATAAATTCCAATGACTTGGATCAACTTATCCACACCCCCACCAGGGCCAGCAATATCCCAGACCTGGTCATTACCAACATGGGCGACCGGTGTTCCACACCAGGGAGCAATTCCTCGTTGGTCAGATCCGACCACAAGCTAATCACCCTAGACATCCACATCCCACCCCCCATTAGGGAAACCCCCATAAAATATTTCTCCAAAGCCAACTTCACACTTCTAAGACAGAAGTGGCAAACTTCACGACACCCATGCAGAGGGACAATAGAGGTACGACTGCTGAATCCTTCATAAATGCACTTTATAAGCACTTACATGAGCGAATGGATCGTGCTATCCCTAACAGAACCAAGACACTATCCTCCAAAAAAAGGAAGCCAATCTGGTGGTCCCCTGTGATAAACAAACTCTACAACAGAAGAAAGAAACTGTTGCAAAAAAGAGTAAAATCCCATGATTGGAGGAACTCCCTGGTCAACCTCAGTAAGAAGCTGAGATCCCTCATAAAATCCTCTAAAGCTAGTTACGAAAACAAATCTCCACTGATTCTAAAGACAACCACAAAGCATTCTACAGCTATGTCAAGAATCTCAATGGCAACACTCAGATCTGCTCTGAGTTACAGCACAATGACACTAAATATACAGAACGAACTGATATTGGCAACATCCTGGCAGATAGGTTCACTGCTAACTTTACCCCCCTCTCACCCCTTAAAGGGCCCATGTCTATAATGGAAGAATGCAAAGTTCCTGTAATCACAGCTGCACAGGTAAAAACCACACTCTCCAAAGCCAAGAACACAGCATCCATGGGACCTGACAACATCCCAGGCTGTGTTCTACATGAACTGCAGAATGAACTGGTACCCCACCTAAGCACCATGTTCAATCATAGCCTCACCTCAGGCTTTGTGCCCACTGAATGGCACACAGCAATGATTATCCCACTCCAGAAAGGGGGAGCCACCACGGACCCCGGGAACTACCGCCCCATTAGCCTAACAAGCCTGGTCTGCAAGGGCATGGAAAGTATCATCATGGATCTTGTACGCAAAGACACTCCAAACTCTGGACTCCACCCAGTTCCAGTTTGTAAAAGGCAGATCATGTCTCCCAAACCTGATAAGACTTTTTTGAAGCAGTCACCAAAGCCATAGACTAGGGTAAGGTGGTTCACACAGGCTATCTAGATCTCGCAAAGGTTTCTGACACCAGCCCCCACTCTGGAATCATAGATAAACTCACTAAACTAGGTATAATCCCTATATCATAAGACGGGTTGCCAACTGGCTCACTGACAGAACCCACATTGTGAAAATAGCAGACTCCAAATCCGACTTCAGACCAGTGACAAGTGGAGTACCACAGGGTTCAATTCTGGGTCCTCTTCTGTTTGGTATCTACTTTTCTGAAGTACAAGCTAACACAGAAGGTCTTTGGCTAACGAAGTTCGTAGATGACTGCAAACTAGGAGCCACAATCTAAACTCCTAACAAAGTGGACATCCTATAAAAGGGCCTCACAGACACAGATGTTTGATGTCAAAGCCATGACCTCAAGCTCAATGCCAAAAAGTGCTTTGTCATTCCCTTTGGTAAAAACTCTGTACCCATAAGCTACCACATAGGTGGTAGTCTACTTAACACTGAAAGTGTGATAAGAGACCTTGGGACATGGGTGGACAGTGCTCTCTCCTTTGATAATCACATTGCCACAGTAGTCAGGAAATCCTTCTACGTGGCACACCTTATCACAAAAGGTTTCTCATCCAGGAAAAAAAGAAGTCATTGTTCCCCTCTACTCATCACTCATTAGACCCATTATAGAGTACAACACCCCTTTTGGTATGCACCTCACAAGACATCTACAACAACTGGAAAGGCCACAGAAATACCTCACAAAGAGGGTTACCTGCCTCAAAACAGATGCCCTACGCAGACAGTCTCAAAAAACTCCAGCTTTACTCTATCACATATCGCCTACTCAGAGGAAATATCTGCCTAACATACAAAGCTATGTCAAACCCAGAGCTGTTGGACATGCTCCACTTAAAGAAATCCTAATCCCTCTGAGCTACATGCTCTAGGGACGTAAACCTTGTCACTACAATAAAAAGAACATGCTGGAGGGATAGATTCCTGTCCCGGAGACTTCCCATACTCTGGAACAAACTACCTATCTATATCAAACAAAGCTCCTCATTAGCAGTCTTCAAGAAAAATCTTGATGATTGGATAGGAAATAGGAAATTCACCCTGTGGATCACCTCTGTGGCTCTGCTTGACAGGGGCATAGGAAAATAATTTTCTTGGGTTGTGAAAGCCAGGGTACCTTTTTGGCTAGGCTTATATAGGCTCCAGAGCCAACAGCCTACTACCTACTTATGATTCTTATAGTTATCGTGCAATATTTTATATGCCCTACTAAATTATCCCTTTTTATCAGCAGCTTATGTTCTGGACTCAAATAAAAACCATTGCAGGTCTTTCACTTAGAAAGGGATAGGGGAATCCTCTTTGCCTGTACTTTGATATTAATCCCATATGGTGGGGGGTCTCTAGCCTGCAGTCCAAACATTTTCTTGTGCTCTTCCCAATCTATTACTTTTCCCTCTCTAATTATTTGTTCCCAATACCTTGGTTCCTTTACCAGTGTCCTCCAGTAAATTTCCAGGCCCCTCTTGCCTATTGTAGTCCTCCCTATTGTCAGAATCTCCTTTCTCCATTCCTGTGTTGGCCTAGTTCTTGGTATACTTTCTGCTACTTTATGAATATATTATTATGTATGATCTTTGTTGTTCTCTGCAAGGATCTGCATCCAAAATGCAACTCTTTCCTTAATTCTTCATTTTCCCCGCTTCATCATCCCTTTCTATTTTGAATTGTGGCTTTCTACTTGTGTTATTATGTACAAGAGTCTTAACTGTCTAACTCTAAAATATCTCTTAAAACCAGGTAATCCTACAGCTTCTTGTTCTATCAGAAGGATCAACTTATCCCACTTGACTCTTGTCTGTTTCCCGTCCTATATAAAATCCTTCAATTCTTTATTGATCACTATCCACAACTCTCCTCTAGCTGATAAAAATATGCCTGACCCGAGTATAAAACTAAAGGGACTAAAAACATTTTTACTGCTTGTATCTTGCTATCTATCCATAGGCAAGAGCTTCCAGTTTCTCAGTTTTTGTATTATTTTTTGTGTTGTCTCTTCCCACATATCCTTAGCTGCTGTAAAAGCATTCTTTTTAATGAATACTCCTAAACACTTCACTTTACCATGTTCCCATAACTATGGGTATTGCCAAACCAATTCATGTGTGGGTACACAGTTTACAGCTACAGCCTTTGTTTTAACTTCATTAACTTTATATGCCGAAAAAAACTGGAACAGTCTCTTAATGTCCTATAAAACACTGAGATATCCTTTTCTGGTTCTGCCAGGTACAAAATAATATCATCTGCAAATAAATCTAACTTTTATTGAATACCATACCAATTATATCCATGAATTACTATGCCCTTGAATTCTTTGCCAATGATTCTAAATAGAACAACCCGACTGGTTCTTCTGTTCAGACATAACTTATCAGAGAGGAATCCTCCCACTGATATTTAACGCTGATCCCTCTTACAGCATCCTAATTAATCTTATTTTAATGAAGAAATGCAAGTGTTTCCATTACCCTACTCATACAGTTCCAGCTTGCCTGATCCTTCATAAAATTCCAGCTTTCTCTTTAGAATACTTTCTCTTCATCAAGACCCACCAACAGCAGACGTTTTGCAGCAATATTTTCTTACATTCTGCTTTCTTCTGCATCATCATTGTTCTATTAATGCTGTCAAATGTTTGTCTCCCCACCACAAAACCACACAGATCCATACCTATCAAATTTGGAAACACCTCTGCCATTCTTTAGCTATTATAGACAAACACTTCATAATTATGGTTTAAAAGTGGTGGGAGGTTGGTGTAATGGTTAAGGTGCTTACCTTTGAAACACAAGGTGCAGGGATTGATTCTGACATGGGGTAACTGGCTAGGCTTAAAATTGCCCATAAGGGCAGTTAGCATAGTACTAACCTATGAACCTATGAAAATGGAAATGGGTCTATATGAAGCTGGATCTGATGAGTCCTTACTGTCTTTAGGTATTACAGCCACCAAAACTTTTTCCAGAATGTCACTCCTTTTAAAATACTGTTAAACAAAACCTTCCAGATCTTTAGCACTTTCTTCCCTCCTAGCTCCCAAACTTCCACTGAAATATGATTTATTCCTGGGACTTCCAAGATGGCTGCACATTGAGTAACAGCTTATTTCTAGCTCTCCCAGTGTGAACAGAAACCAAGCAGAGCAAGAGAGTAGACTTGTATTTATGGGTAAATTTCAGTAACTGGCTAGTAAGTACATTGCCTGCATGCCAGGAATAAAGGAACACAGATGACCCGGAAAAAAAAATCAGCTGCAAAAAGTGAGGAAGAACACTGACTGGGGAAAATTCTGCAGCCATTCAGCAAAAAGCAATGTAACCTCCAGACACGACTTCTAATAACTTACAGGAAGATATAAGACAACTGCATACAGATCTGGTTAAAACAAACAAAACACTGATGGAGTATATCAACACAAACAACAAAAGGCTGGAGATGATAAAGCTGCAAAAATCAGACATCAAAATGAAGAAAAGGCTGGCTGAATACGAGACTGCTCAGGAAGAGATTTTTCAACACAGCATGTAGAGAAACCTGAGATTTTCAGCTATACCAGAGAATCTGGAAGGAACAGACTGCATTAATTTTATGAAAACACAAACAAGCAAATGGACTGGTATTCCACAGCAGGAGTTGTTAGCTGAAAGGGCATAGTGTGTGTATGCTCCAAACCTGGCTATAAGAAAGCAACCTAGACCTTTAATATTCAAGATGCAATCTTACCAGCAGGAGGAACTGATTCTGATAAAACTGTGACAGAAGGACAAAGTACGAAAAGTGGGAGACCCTTGAGTGTTTGTGGAGAATGATTACTCATTGTATACCAGGCTGAAGAGGAGCAAATGTATTCCACTATTCAGGGAATGCTGAGAGGTAGGTGTGAGATTCAAACTGCTGTAACCCAGCTGTATTATTTTCTTGAAGGACAAAATTATTTTATTGAAATAAATGCTAAGGAGGAAATAAAGTTTGTTCAACAAAAAGTAAGCTGTGAAACAGAAGCAGATTCTGCTTCTTGTTCTTCTGGTAATAAAGACCACAGAGGGACTGCGTCTGTGAAAATTTTCAAAATGTTCAATGGAAAATGTTGGAGAGAAGGAGGGAAGCATGAGAGTTGACTAGAAAAATCAAAAGTATGTTGGAAATGAAACAGAGACAGGATTTTGGAGATGAACAGTAATAAAATCAGTAACTTAATATGGGATTACAATGCAATAATTATACTTGTAAAATATGACAGAACAACAAAATCTGGAAATATTGGACTTTTTCAGAATTTGTTGAACTTGTGGGAGACTCTCCAGTATATGTCCTAATTTATGTCATTACTGTTCAGAAAAATGGTTTGGGGGAGAAAGTTAACTAACTGTAAGCAAAAATATTTTTTGTTAAATAGTACTAATTATGCATTCTTTACATGGTGTAAAGTAACATTTTTTTCTGTTATTTTTGTGTGTAATGGGGAGTGTAAATGTGCTGCTGTTCTGTTTTTCCTTTTTCCCACTTCTCTCTTTCTTCTTGTTCAGTTTTAAGAAATGTAGGCACTGCAATGTAAAAAAGCATAATAAAAGAAAAATGAAATGTGCTTTTTCTCATTCTTGCATGGGGGAATGAATGGATTAAAGACCTTAGATTGATATGTAACAATTTTTAAGATACAGCAAGTAAATGAAAAAGAACACTGAATATTATGAGGCTTACTTCTAGCAAATATATTAAACCATCAAGAAGGAAAAATAGTCCAGGTAACGACTCAGCCAGTATATCCAAAGAATTTATTTTATAGTACCAACAATTGATGTTCTCCAGCGCCTCGGCATAAGCCTTTTAACAGAGTATAACAAAACCCATTTCTCATTCCTTTATATAGTATAAACTATTCTAATAAAACAATTAAAAAAACACTTAATTACAGCAGCCATTTCCAATCAAGCTCTCTATTTAACCCCTTAGGGTGTAAAGTGTCAAATTTTAAAATAAACAGTGCTTCTTTCCATTGTAGTTTATTATTCAAGCACATACCTTTCACACAATGTACTTTTTCCAAAATTGTGCCTGTTAAATTTTTTACCATCACTGTTATGATATTTTTTAAAATGAAAGCCTAAAGGGCTTTCTACCTTTTCATTTTTAATATTTCTCAGATGTTCTAAGAACCTGACTCGAAAACTTCTTTTTGATTCACCTATGTAAAATAAATTGCATTCACATTTGAGTACATATACAATACCCTCTGTGTTACAACTAAAATTACCATTCACATTCAATTTCTTTCCATTTATACAGTCAAAAGAATTTACTGTTTGGTTACATATACTACAATGACCACATGCTTTAAAACCATAATCAGAAATACATTTAGTTAGACTGGCAGCAAAAAAAATAAAATAAGCATGAACTAGCATATCTTTAATACTTTTTCCACGTCTATAAGACACCATAGGTTTTTGAGGTAACAATTCACCCAAGCATGGATCTTGTAACAAATGTGTCCAATAAAACATAACAATTTCTACTAATTTCTCTGTATATGTTTCATATGTTGTAACAAAAAACATTTTATCCACTTGTTGATTATACACATTTTTATCTGATTTAGCCCTATATTTTACTTGTTTATGAATCTGATTATTAAAATTCAAATTATTTTTAGCTTGTTCTACACTTTCTACACTATAACCTCTTTTGATAAATTTCTGACAAGTCAACTCAATTTCTAATTCTTTTTGTTGTTCATCACTAGTTAATCTTGAAATTCGCAATAATTCATTATAGGGAAGTGCTGATATTAAGTGTGGAGGATGGCAACTAGTCCCATTAATGAAATTATTCACACCTTCAAATTTATGATGTACTGATGTTACTACCTTATTACCTCTAACATGCAAATTTACATCCAAAAATGTAACTATCTCCCCACTGAGCTCCATCAAACTTTATACCAAAATTATTACAGTCTAGATCATGAATAAAATTATGTACATCTAAACTACCCCCTTCACATAGAAAGATTAAATCATCTATGTAACGATAATATTCTATTACATGACTTCTGAAAAAGCACATTCTATACAGAAATTTGGTTTCAAAATAACCCATAAATAGATTTGCATATACTGGAGCGAAAACTACTCCCATCGCTGTGCCTTTAATGAATTACTTCTAGCAAATACCTGTATGCTCAGTAACAATTCTGCAGCTGGTCTACATGTTTCCATGGAAACAACCTGACAAAAAAAATGGTTACCTGGTTCTCATGCCTCCATGCAGACAATCTGATAAAGAGAAACAGGCTACAGTCTGGTGAAGGGCTGAGGGAGAAAAAAAGAAGAGAAACTGGCTAGGAGATAATGTTCTCCGAAAACATTCAAGGGTTTTCCCCAGATACATAATGTTCTCTGAAATCATTCAGGAGCTTTCCCAAGGTAATGTTCTCTGAAAGCATTCAGAGGTTTTCTCAGCTGTGGGAGCAAGAAAGATAAGACAAAACCAATCAGCACTTAGTAGAAGCACAGGCTGCACCATGTGTCTTAGCACGGATAACCTTTCTTTTAGGTTAACTCGTCTGTCAGTCTGGGACTTTTGTTTCTATCAGGAGGGTAAAACTTCAATATTTGAAGGTGTACATAGTTTTGTGTGTTAGTATTTTGTTAAATGGTTATAGGGGTGTATTGGGGTTTTTTTTTTTTTGAGGGCTTTCAATAAAGCACAGAGTTTTATAAGATATGACACAGGCTCAAATGGATATAGCAAGAAAAAATTGTATAAAACTTCAACCTGCCAAACAGAGTATGCATGTAACACAATAGCTGGAACTAAACATTTAACAAAAAAAGGTGTTCTACATAAAATGTGAGAATAAACTTTGTAATACAACAATGTTTTCTGTAATGTCTTTAAATGTAAAAGGCCTCACAGGTAAACACAAAAAAGAAAAAGTAGTGAACTATATTAAAAATATAGAGTGCAAATAGCTATGTTACAGGAGACACACTTAGAAAGAACTGAACAAGTGAATTTGATAAAGAAAGGTATTCAGAATGGTTATTCAGTAGAATACCTGTGACAAAGGAAAAGATGAGTACGTATATTAATTGCAAGAGCTGCTCCAACAGTAATAGAGGAAGACAAAAAAGATAATGGCAGATTTGTAGTGCTAAGGGGCTACTGACAAGGGAGGAAGATTACACTGGCATGTACTTACATTCCATCTAAAACTGTTACAATGGAGCTTAAGAAAAAGAAATGATCAGTTTTCAGCAATGAATATTAATTATAGGTGGGGACTAGTATTTGATTTGCAGCAGTGGAGATGTGTCTAGAGGGCCCAGAAAGAAGAATATAACAAAGGAAGGTACATCTTTGAAGAAATTTATGAAAACATTTGGCATGGAAGATGTGAATTCAGTAATATGAGTTTGGAGTGAATTTACATATCATTCCCCAAGATATAAAAATTACGCTAGGCTAGACAAAATTTGCATTTCACATGAGCATTTGTTTTTAATTGAAGATCTTGATACTCACCCAATAGCCATTTCAGATCATGCGCCAATAGCAGCTAAAATAAAAGCATAGGATAATGAAATAAAAATGAGACATTTGGGCATTCACACCTGTCTGTTGAAAAGAGAGGAATTTAAGCAATGGGTAGAGGAGATTATTCAGGAGCTGTTAGAGAGGATAGAAATTTCTTCAGAAAATACAGCTATGGAGTGGGATAAAATTAAGGTGGAGTTTAAAAATAGGGTGGAAATAAAAGAAGGGGAGCCAAGGTTAAGAAGTAACAAGAATTATTTAGAGGGATTGACAAACGATTAAGTATCGCAGAATAGGGGAAATCTCTCAGAAAAAAGAAGAGGATCAACTGCAGAATGCTAGACAGAAAATAAGGGATTATCTCGATAATATGTCAGAGTTTAGAAAGGTTACTATTAAGCAACTATTTTTTGATAACAATACTAGAGCACAAAAACTTTTACGACAACTCAGGCAACAGAAATAGAAAGGTCCATCGTCAAACGTAGGGAACCTGAAACAAGAAAGGTAACAAGAGATCCTGTAGAGGTATTACAAATATTTTGTAAATTCTATGAAAGTCTCTATAAAGTAGTGAAATGTGAAAAATCAAGAAAATATATAAATGGAAATGTTTATGGAAGAATTAAATATGTCAAGGTTAGAGATAAATGAGGCTCAATTAGTAACGGTTGGGATAGGGGGAGATGAGAGAAAAATTGCGATGTATAACTAATCTACAGGAAAGTCCCCAGGAATAGATGGCATTCCTGTGGAAGTTTTGAAGTTAGGAAGAAAAAACTGATAACGATCTGGAAGGTTTTGTTTAACAGTATATTAAGAGGAGAAGTATCAACATCTGTAAGAAAGCAGTGGTAGCTGTAATACCTAAAGAGGTTAGATATCCATTAGATCCAGCTTCATACAGGCCCATTTCAATACTAAACCATGATTATAAAGTGTTCATGTCTATAATGGCTAAAAGAATGGCAAACGTACGACCAAAACTGATAAATATGGATCAATGTGGTTTTGTAGAAGGGAGGCAAACATTTGACAATATTAACAGAACATTGATGATCCAGAGGGAAGCAGAATGTAAGAAAATGTCATTGTTGTTGGTGGGTCTTGATGCAGAGAAAGCATGTGACAGAGTAAGCTGGGATTTTATGAGCAGGGCAATAGAAGCATTTGCATTTCAAGAAAAAAATTATAAGGTTGATTAGGAGGATATAAAAGGGATCGAAGGCGAAAATTAAAGTGGGTGGAGTCCTCTGACAATTTCTGCTTGAGTAGAGGAACCAGACGGGGGGGGGGTCCTCTTTCCCCTTTATTATCTGCATTATATTTAGAACTACTGGCAAAGAAAATAAGGGACTCAGAAATTAAAGGATATAATTGGTATGGTAGTCAAGAAAGGCTGGCTTTACTTGCAGATTATATTATTTTATACCTGACAAAACTAGAAAAAGAGACAGTATTGTGGAACATTTTGAGACAGCTTCAGATCTTTTTGGGGTACAAAATTAATGAAGCCAAAACAAAGGCAACAGTGGTAAATTATGTACCCACACATGAATTACTTCAGGAATATCCATATTTATAGGATCATAGATCCACAACTACACCAAAGTACTATATGAGCATTTACATAGATGCATGGAATCAGCAATACCTGACAGGACAAAATCATCCTCAGTAAGAAAAATTAAACCAGTCTGGTGGACATCTGCAATATATAACAAAAGGAAAAAAAATGTCCAGGACCAAGAAGGAGCAGGTGCCCAACTGGAAGCAATCTCTCTTTAGCCTACATAAGCAAATAAGAGCACTAGTGAAATCATCTAAAGCCAACTTTGAGTCCAAATTGGCCACATCTACTAGAGACGATCATAAGGCCTTTACACATATGTCTGCAATCTCAAAGGAAGCACAGACATCTGTTCAGACTTGGTGGTCAAGGACACCTCAAACACAAATGCTGTAGATGTAGTCAATCTACTGACTGACAGATTCAGTAAAAACCTCACCCCTCTGTCCCCCCATCAGTAAATTTGGACATCCCCAGTACCTGCCCCCCTTCCCTTATCTCTAGGGGGACAGTTCATGGTCATCACTGCCCTCTCAAAGGCAAAAAATACAGCTGCCATGGGATCTAATAACATCCCAGGTTGCATTCTACTTGAACTCAGGCATGAACTTGCAGCACCATAAGGCACCATATTCAACCAAAGCCTGAGTACTGGCTTTGTCCCAGCCGAGTAGAGGACAGCCGCTGTCATCCCTTTACACAAAGGTGAAGCGTCCACCGATCTGGGAAATTATAGACCCATCAGCCTAACTAGCCTGATCTGCAAGGCCATGGAATAGGTTATCACGGACCTCATTAACAGGGACACTAGCAACCTCCAAACACTCACCCCCCACACAGTTTGGCTTTGTCAAGGGGGGGGGGGTCATGTCTGTTAAATCTGGTCAACTTCTTTGAGACAGTCACCAAAGCCATGGAAGAGGGGAAGACTATTTATACCACCTACCTTGACCTGGCCAAAGCCTTTCACACTATTCCCCACTCAGGCATAATAGATAAACTCTCTCAACTAGGCATCAATCTGTATGTTACCAGATGGGTAGCAAACTGGCTCACTGAGAAAACCCACCTAATCAAAATAGAGGAAGCCAACTCAAGCAGTAGACCCATAACATGTGGCATACCCCAGGTATCAGTCCTGGGGCCTCTCTTATTTGGGATATACTTCTCTGAGGTGCAAGCCAGAACCAGTGGGCTATGGCTGACTAAGTCTGCAGACAACTGCAAGCTGGGAGCGGTCATCAATTCCCCAAGTGATGTGGACGCCCTCCAAGAGGGACTCACCCAAACAAATAACTGGTACCAGAAAACATGGCCTCAAGCTGAATGCCAAAAAATGCATCATCATATCACATTAATAAAATGTCCTAAGCATGCAATCAGTCATGAGGGAATTTGGGCACCCAGGCTGATAGCAACCTATGTTTTGACAACCAAGTTATTTCCATTGAACGGAAAGCTTTCTACTTGGAATACATCATAAGTAAGGGCATCTCATCCAGGGACAAGGAGGTCATAACACCCTGTATTCTTCCCTTATAAGGCCAATTATTGAGTAAAACGCCCCCTTCGGCATGTACCTCGCAAAGCACATGCAGCAGCTGGGGAGACCACAGAGGTTCCTCACCAGGAAAATCCAGGGCCTCAAACATCTACTCTGCACAGCTAGGCTAAAAGCCCTGTCCCACTACTCAGTTTCATGCAGACTCCTCAGAGGTGACCTCTGTCTGGCATACAACGCAATCTCAGACCCCACCTTGATGGGACTGCTGCATATCCGCAAGTCAAGCTCCACTAGAGTAACCCACACATGCGATCTCAATCTGGTTTGTGACATCAATAAGACTTGCTGGCAGGACAGATCTGTTTCCCAGAGACTCCCCCATCTGTAGAATAGACTCCCTCATTATCCCTTTTTAAGTGCAACCTGGATAACTGGATGGGAAACAGAAAATGCACCCCTAGGATTCCATCTTTGTCCCTGCTGGACAGGGGCTTTGGGTGCTGACTTGTCTAAACATGGACTAAACTGTTGGCTAATCTTATAAGGGCCTCAGGGCCAACAGCCTTAGTAACTTCCTATGATCCTATGAACCCAATTTGAAGGGGTATTTCAGAGTTACACAGTTAAGACTTGTATACATAGCACAATCAGAAAACTATATTTCAAAGTGGAAAGGGATGATGAAACAGGGGGGAAAGCTCAAGAAACAAGGAAACTGGGATTTTGGATGTATGCCTTTAAGGAGAATAATAATCATACAAAATATTATACCTATGAAGTAGCAGAAAGTATTCTAAGAACTAAGCCAACACAGGACTGGAGAAAGGAGATTCTGCTGATAGGGATGACTGCAATTATTGATACAGACAATAGGCAAGAGGGGGCAAGAATTTATTGGAAAAAACTGGCAAAGGAACCAACGTATTGGGAGCAAATAACTAGCAAGAGAAAGATAACACAATGGGAAGATGCCAATAATTTATTTGGACTGCATGTTACAGCTTAATATCAATCCCTGATAGGGAAGGCAGAGTCTATGCAAAAGAAAGAAATGGGGGGGGGGGGGTCATGAACAAAAGACCAGCACTGGTAGAGGTTTTAGTAGAATTTAGAACAGAAGCTGACATTAAAAAGGAATAATTAGTAGAGCATATAAAATACTGCATGATAACTATAAGACTCAATCAGAGGAGGTTAGAAGGGATTGCAAAGAGAGATTAGGTTCATAGGCTGATACTAGGCTATCTGCCCTAGGGCATTTATAAGCCTAGCCAGAGAGTGTTTGGCTTTCGCCATCCTTTTAGATTAGCTGTCTGTGCCTCTGTATAGTAGGTCACAGAAAATAGCCCTTTTAAGGTTAGTTTACTGTGCCTCTGTCTGGTAGGGACACACAGGAGATCCCAGGGGTAAACCTACGATCTCCCATCCACTCGTCAAGATTTCTCTTGAAGAGGGTCATTGAGGGGCTCTGCCTAACATGGATTGGGGAGCCTCTGGGATATGAATCTGTCCCTCCGGCATGTCCTATTTATTTCTGTGCTGAGGTTTAAGTCCCTGGAGCGTGTAGCTCTAAGGGATTTGGATTTCCTGAGGTGGAGCATGTCCATTAATTCTGGGTTGGACATGGCTTTATACATCAGGCACAGATCGCCTCTGAGTAGGCAGTAAGCAACTGAGTAGAGCTGGAGTTTCTTTAGCCTAACTGCGTATGGCATCTGTTTGAGTCCCTTGATCCTCTTGGTGAGGTACTTTTGGGGTCTTTCCAGTTGCTGCAGGTGTCTGGTAAGGTACATCCCGAATGGGGCATTGTATTCAATTATTGGCCTGATGAGTGATGAGTAGAGGGGCACAATGACCTCTCTTGACCCTTTTGTGATAAGGTGGGCTATACAGAAGGTCTGTCTAACCACTTTGGCAACGTGATTGTCAAAGGAGAGATTACTATCTACTTGGGTCCCCAAATCCCTAATTACTTCCTCAGTACTTAATGGATTAATACCTATGTGGTAATTTGTGGGCACTTTGTTTTTCCCAAAGGGGATGACTATGCACTTTTTGGCATTTAGCTTTAGTCCATGGCTCTGGCACCAGTTATCCGTCTCTGTGAGACCCTTTTGGAGGATGCTTGTGTCAGTCGGCAAGTCGATTATGGCACCCAGTTTGCAGTCATCTGCGAACTTGGTTAGCCATAGTCCTCCCATGTTAGCCTGTACCACAGAGAAATATATACCGAACAAGAGAGGTCCCAGGACTGAGCCTTGTGGGACACCACTTGTAACTGGTTTAGAGTATGACATGGCACCTGCAATTCTGACCATGTGGGTTCTATCCCTGAGCCAGTTTGCAACCCATCTTGTGACATAGGGGTTGATATTTAAGCTGATGAGCTTATTTATGATGCCCGAGTGGGGTATTGTGTAGAAGGCTTTTGCGGGGTCCAGGTAGGCTGTGTGGACTACCTTCCCTTCATCTATGGCCTTGGTGACTGTTTCAAAGAAGTCGACCAGGTTCAAGAGGCAAGATCTGCCCTTAACAAAGCCAAATTGATTAGGGTCCAGTGTTTGGAGGTTCCCAATGTCTTTGTTTATGAGTTCCATGATGATACGCTCCACAGCTTTGCAGACCAGGCTAGTCAGGCTTATAGGGCGATAGTTTCCGGGGTCCGTTGTGGCACTACATTTATGGAGTGGGACCACTGTTGTTGTACGCCATTCCTTGGGACAAGCAATTCACAAAGAAACAATGGGAGGACACATGGATGTCTCCCAAATATACAACAAAATCTAGAAGATTTAGGATTTTTGCTTGGACATGTTTATATAGATATTTTTATACCACAAGTAGACTCCAGAGAATTTTTACTCAAGTAGACAGAAAATGCTGGAGGTGTGAAGGGGAAGAAAGAGGTACCTGGGAACATATTTTCTGGAAGTGCAATGAGTTGGCAGACTTTAAGGATTCCCTGGGGGATGAACTGTTGAAGATGCTGGAAGGGCAAACTGGTGTTATGAGGGAAATGAGTTTTCTGAGGTATGATACAGAATCAGAATTGCCTAACAATGGTAAGGCCTTGCTGTGTCTAATAATGGTGGCTGCCAAAAAAGCAACTACTAGAAAATGGAAATCAAAATGTAAACCAACTATACTAGAAGTAGTGAATATAGTAACAGAAATTAAACGGAATTGAAATCTTTAGAAATGGGTAGGATCAAACTACATAGGAAAAAATGGGAAATATGCAAACAATACATACAAGGGAGGAATGAGGTTTAAAAGGAGGCAGGACTTAAATGAGCTATTGTAATGTTTGACTGAAAAAGATTAGGTCGATTATGTGTTGTATAATGTTTGCAACTGGGAGTGCGTCAGTGTGGTTTGTGATGTAAAATGCTTGCAGCCAAAATTGTGTCAGTGTAGTTTGTTGTCATTTGTATAAATGTACGATTAGCTATGTAGTAAGTGATAGTTTAATAAAGATGTTTCTTTAAAAAAAAAAAAAAAAAAAGCAGGAATTGAACAGTTTATATAATGTTGCTTAGGTTATATGATATATAGCAATATATGTGAAGTAAAATGTTTATGTTAATTATAGTTTGATTACTTTTATATAAATGTAAATTTGCCTATGCCACATGTGATAATTCAATAAAGGTGTTTGACTTTCCTGCCACTTGGTTGTACATAAAAAGAAGTTATGTCTTACCATAATGTTCCATCTGTTACAGATTTTTTGTTCATTCATTACAGATAGGACCTCGGTTCTGTCCTCAGAACTGATATGGCCGTTTTCCAGCTCGCACAAGCCAAAAACTCTCAGCTAAGAACCTACCCACAATGCCCCTCTCCTAGATACTCCAGATCGAGTTTGCCCGCCCTAAATAGAAGATGTAGTAATAAGAAAAAATAGGTAGGAGGCTCTGTTTGAGCAAATACCCTAATCAGGAATTCTTAAAGTCCACCAGGAATCCAGGCAGGGGGAAGGAGACAGTTGTCTTGATAGGGAAATACCTGGAATCCTTGTAGTCGAAGATGGGATACCACAACTGCCATATATTTGAACACTCAGGGGGCTGTCGAAAGACCGAATGGCAGTGCCCTGAACTGATAGTGATTGGCTTCCAGCCGGAAGTGGAGAAACCTCTGGCAGTGGTGATCCATCTTTATGTGGTAGTACGCATCCTGTAGGTCTATAGAGCACATCCAATTGTCCCTCCCTGGGAAGGGAAGAATGTACTGTACTGTGACCATCTGGAATTTTTGAGGTTTCATAAATTTGTTCAGTACACTGAGATCGAGTGTTAGTCTCCAGTCCCCTGTCTTTTTTGGCACTAAAAAGAACCTCGAGTAAAACACGAATCCTGTCTGTTCTGATGGGACTGGTTGGATGACTCTTTTCTTAGCAGTTCTTCTATTTCTAAGGATGCTAATTCCCTCTGATTGGGTGCAGAGAATAATATCCAGTGGCTACCAAATACCATTCGACTCAACTCCCAGACCCATCAAACAAATCCCCAATGTACCACCCAAGCATCAGTAGTAATAAGATGCCAGCCTGGTAGATGCAGAGAAAAATGACCTCCGACTGCTTCCAGAGGAAAGTAATCGGGCCACTGCTCAGGAGCGCTGTAGGGTCTGCCGGAGAAAGAATCTCTGGCTCCCTGGTTACGTGGACCCCCTCTACCCCAAAAGTGGTGTCTTCCATAGGAGTTGCCCCCTCTGCCCCGGGAAGATTGTTCACCACGAGTGTCACGAAAGGATCCTTGGGATTTCTTAAACCATATCTTTCCTCCCTTTTGGTTCCTGGAGTAGGACCTTTGGGGGTTGGAAAAGCGTATGCACACAGCAGACAAGGCCTTTTCGTCTTTCTCACTACGTGCAAGTGTGTCTAGTACATTGGGTCCGAAAAGTGCAGATTCGTCGACAGGTGCATTGATGAAGGAAGATTTAAAGGGGTCTGCGAAGTCACACAATCCCATCCAAGCATTACGTACTCATGACAACACCAGATGCGGCAGCCTGAGCTGTCCCCTCGGTGGTGTGAGATATCAAACGAGTTTGAGATGGATTCAAGGATAGCTAGCTGCGAGGCTACAGTGTCACGTACTTCATCAGACAGTACCCCCACCAAAGAAGAAGACATTTCAGAAATTAGGTCTATCTGGAGTCGAGTAAAGTGTGCCAGATAATTCAGCAACCGAATGGTAAAGGTCGCTGATGGATATATCCACTTCCCTAATCTGTCCATGGTCCGGGACTCCCTGTTTGGGGGATGGACAGTGGAACTATCTTCTGCCAGTTCCCTCTTGGTGACCGCCGCCACGATCATAGAATCAACTTTCAGCTGCTTGGACCAATGTGGCTGGTCTTCAGGTGAAGATAAAATTTTGTCCGTCCTCCGGGGGAAAAGTTCTACATTGTCGGGGGCCTTCCCGGCATGCTGCACAATTAGTTTAACAAGATCATCTGCTGGTGGGGTCACTCAGGAAGTAGATGGCTGGGTACAGAAGGCCTGCAGAAAACACTGATTCTTCAGAAGAAGGGTTAGAGGACTTCCATTCCCCCCCCTGTCTAAGGATTTCGAGAATGTCTCTGAATGAAACAGTCTGGGGGAGAGCGTGGGGACCCTTCTCCCTCATCACAATCAGTGTCTTCTGTGACAGATTCCTCTGGGGAGTCAAGGTGCTTCCTCTTGCACAATTTCTTCTGGGGTGGCTCTTCAGTGGGTTCTGAGGACGACTCCAGAGAAGGGGTTCCCTTCACAGGGGGGTTCTTGTGACTCCCGTGCCCAGGGACCCGACATAGCGGGTTGGGAGAGGAGCATGCTGATACTGGTGTCCTAGGTGCTGGCTGCGAGCCTTCGGAATGAAGGACCCCTTCCATTACCTGTATAGCAGGCCCATTTGAGGCCACCTCCAGTTGAGGGGTTCTGAGAGAAGTGGAAGCTGGAGCCATGGACACAGACGATGCCAGCGAGAAAAAAGGCGCCGGATTACGTACAAAGGTACGGGCGGTCCAAGCACCGCTCCGAGAAAGAATCGGCTCCATTGTAGCCGAAGCAGCAAGGGTGGTCAGTGCTGACAGGGGAGACACTGTTGTCAGAGCAGAGACAGTATGTACAGAAGCGGGCATCAGTACTGGGAACAGGGAGGATGCTGGAGGAAAATAAGCAGGGGAAGATGAAGTAAAGGATTCCGAGCCAGGAGGGAAAGGTCTAGCTGGAATGGGCAATCCCCTAGCTGCCAAAGGCTGATCCACAACCCGCACTACGTCTAGTTCAGAAAAATTCCTAGTTGATCTAAAGGAGGCTGCTGAAAGGGAATCAGGTCTTTCTAGAAAGGGACTAAACCTTTGCCCCAAGAAAGGGTCGTAAGTTGGGAGAATATCTTGTCCTTGGCAGGTATTCGAAATTTGGAGCTGATGGAGCAAAAGAAACTGTCGGAACTGTGGCCAGGAATGGTGCCAAGGCATGCACAGTCACTGGAGTCCATGGAGCTGAAGAAGCTGTGGGCACCATGAATGGGGATGGTGCCAAGGTATGTACATTCATCGGAGCCCATTGAGCTGAGGAAACTGTTGGCAGTGGACGAGGATGGTTCTGAGGCATTGCACAGTCATCGGAGCCCATGGAGCCTAGGAGACTGTCAGCACCGTGGACGGGGATGGTACCGAGGTATGTACAGTCATCAGAGCCAATGTGGGAACCAAGGACAACACCGAAGTCAGTGGTGCCGTGGTTGGAACCAAAATAGGAATGAATACCATGGTCGGCACAGAGGGAGAGGACAGAGATCCTGGTGCCGAGGAGGTCTGCGCCGAGAGCGCTGGCAAAGCACAGAGCCGACTCGGTTCCGTAACTGACGGGGGTGCAGAAACCAAGCAACTCCGTTTTTCCTTATATTTTTTGGTCTTAGGAGGGGGTGAGACCTCCGACCCAGATAGAGCCTCCAAGAAGGGTATCTTGAGT